>NW_021632160.1:0-41864 GCF_004799145.2 Neltuma alba | reverse complement strand
TAGGACCCGGCCTGGCATTTTCAGAATTATCAGTCTACGAAGGACAAAACAGAAAAATTTGAGAACAATTCTAGAAAATTCTTGAAAAATGAGAAAAATATAAATTAGAGGTTTTCACACGGCTGAGGCCCAAAAGATGGAATTATTATGAAAATAAATTATTATGGAATTTCTCATAAACGAAGGTTTTTCAGAAAAATAATGAAAAATCATAGGAAAACTAATTATTTTAATAGTTAGAGGCCTCAATAATTCTGAAAAAAAAATATGGATAAATTATCAAAATATTTTTAAATTTATAAAATTGGTTTTAGGCCTTGGAAGCTCAGAAATTAATTTTAGGGAAATTATTTTCCTGCAATTACACTGATAGAGGCCTAATCAGGAAAAATTTAAAATAAATAGTTAGAGGTGGAGAAAAATTATGAAAATTTCTAGATCATATCCTTATATGAAAAAGGGATTTTTCATGAAGAGAAATAAATTTATCGAGGCCTAGAAAAATTATGAAATGTTACTAGTGAATAGTAACCGATAAAGTTTCAAAATAGTTTGGAATGTGATTTGGTCGGATATCTTTTTGGGCCATACTAAACCATTTGTGGGCCCTACATTAAGCCCAATTAAGGCCAAATTTGTGCAGCTTCTGGACCCTACCATTTAATTAAAATAAAATCCATTTTTCATGTGATAATCTTGGAATATTCTAGTAAAAAGACAATTGGATAGATCTGAAGGTATCTTGCATTGGATGTCAGCCAAATAACCCCCTTAGATGTGGCATTTGGGCATCCAAAAATGGTAGAAACTGGCAGAAAATTTTCTTATAATACACCACCAAAATACAAGAAAATTGTAAAAAATTAGAAAATAGAGGGGAGGTTCTGTCACTTTGATTCTAGACCTAAATAACTGAATTTGTTAAGGATTTTGGGCAAGAAATCATCTAGCTTTTGTCAAGGAATCATCAAGGTATGTCTAAGCCTTGCTATACCTAAGATTAAAGTTAGTTTTGGTTAGGTTTTGTATGAAATTTCATAGTGAAATGCTGCCCTGTTTCGGTCTAAATGCTTGGCTATTGGAAAGGATAGAAACCTTAAATATGATGTGGAATAAGCTTGTGTAAGTGGTGTATGGATTGATTTTTGGAATAAAATCAATTTTGATTCCAAGGTACATCAAGTCGGCCAAGACAAGTTTAGGGTGCAGGAGTTTGTTTCACCTTAATTGATGATTCCAGTGGGTTTAAAATATGTTTTTGTATAGGAATATACTAAAGGTGAAACGTCCTGCCTTTAACCCCTCAGAGCACATATTTGTAAGCATTATGTTCAAGCAGATCATGGCACAAGCCCGTGGATTTAAAATTTCAACATAACTACTCGGGTTACTATTCACTGTTAAATTTTCATATTACAGGTCCAATTTCAAAAATTCATAACTAAATCCATAAAAATCGTATTGAGGTGTTCTAAATTCTACAAAAATCTATTTCGATGCTCTTTAAGAGAAAAATATCCAATTGGACTTATCTTTGCCCAATTCGTACAGTTTAATCAATAAATAATATTTCATAAAATCTAGAACTTCCAGATTCTATGCTTCAATTTGAGAATTTGAATCTCCTTGTGTACACATCCAATTAATGTGATCTACCTCTCATTTTAAAGATGAGGATGTGTACTATGAGTCTGGCCAAATCTTGTGACTTAACTCATTCACTTGATAGGTCAAATGGAGTTACAAACTCACTGCTCTAGGACATAACGTTTTATCCCTTAGCATCTCTTTACATTAATCTTTTTATTTCTTTGGCATTCATAACATGGGCTTACTCTTTCCCGTTCATACTCATAAATTTCTATACATGCCATAAGGATTATAATTAAATACTGTTAGAAACAATCTCACCCAAGAGGGGGGTGAATTGGGTGAGTTACAAAAATTTAAGAATTAAATGCGTGCAAGTATTGAATGAAACAGAGAGTCAGGAGAAATTTAACCGCAGAGAAGAGACACAAGATTTATACTGGTTCGGTCTCAACCACGTGACCTACTTCCAGTCCCCAGAACACCTCTGAGTATTTCACTATCTTCCAAGATCGACAGGGCTCTTGGTGCCTCGGTACAGTAATTGAATCGCTCAATCACTCCCCCTTACTCCCGTAAGGATACAACCCCTCTCAAGAGTCCACACTCTTGAGTGTCTCTCAAGTTTTTAATGAAAGTAGTGAATGGCTCTCTTACAGAGTGAATTCAATGATAAACACTGATGCTCAGTAGTAAAGTGAAAAACAGAGTATTGAATGCGTAACTAAATAATAGCAGATGGTAGCTCCGGTATTCAATTCTCTTCATTAATGCCTCTTCGCGCCTTTTATAGTTGATATCGTTAAATAGCCGTTAGACGGAAGGCTTCTAGCCGTTGTGACTTCGTTTGCGTGTTTCACTGGTTTTAACAGCTCCGCCATTAATGCGTCTGAGTTTCTGACACTGTAGGTCGCAGTCTACGTAATCCCATTGAAGAGCCGTTGCACTCGTTTTCATTAATCTGCATATTTCAAACTTAGAACAAGTGAGAATTTTGTGGTGAGTGCTTTAACCTTGAATACAGAAGGAAGGCTAATTTATCATTCAAGATTTGTGACGAGATCATTTATCAGTAACAAGAACAGAGTGTCATTCCGGTTTGGTTTGATCGAAAAGATGATCGATTACTTGATGATAGATCAAGTTATCGATAAACGGAATGAAGACTTTTCGAAATAGATCACTAAAGTTATCGATCAAGTGTTGGATCATCGGCTCCAAGAATTTTCATAGAAAGAGGAAATCATTGCATGATCGAACAAGTGATCGATCATATAATTGACCGAACAGATTATCGATAATTTAGATGTTATTAAAATGAAGCTTCAGTCATTGATGATCGAACATCTTATCGATAAATATATGATAGATAATATTATCGATAAAACATGGTTATGTAAATAATCAAAGGAAGACACATGCTATTTGAAATGATCGAACAGCTGATCGATCATTAACTATTCGAACAAGTGATCGATAATAGTGAAGAAAGAAGTTTGATCCTGTAAGGTAAGGAAAATGATTATCGATCACGTTTTGTGAAAACATGAAGTTCGGGGAATTGAATGATCGATCATTTTATCGAAAATCCAGTGATCGATAACTTGATCGAAAATTAGTTCATCATAACTTAATGCTAATATGTCAATTCTCAGACTCTTTATCGAACACGTTATGTGAAAAACTTATTTAAGCAAACAAGTTAAAATTATCGATAATGTTATCGATAATTTAGCTGTAGCAAAACTGAGTAAGAGTTAAAAAGAACATTGATTATCGATCATGTAATCGAAATTTTGTGATCAATAAAATTATCGATCTATCAGTGAATTTGATCTCCTGCATTCAGAGAGTTAGAGCATAAAGTTCGAGTACGTAATCGATAAACAAATGATCGAAATATGATCGATAAATTTGTAACTGAACTAATGTGCAGAACAAGTAGAGAGTGTTACCTTTTATCGAAGTCGTTATTGATGACTGATTTATCGATAACTTGATCGATAAATGCACTCGGTTTCTTATCAGTAACTCGATTGCTTACCTGATATTATCGATCAGCTTATCGATAATTTCCATACTCTTATGTGATTTTTACACTAGCGATTATCGATCCCTTTATCGATAAACTATTCATCGAATAGTTCTTCGATCAAAAAGACTACTATAGACCTGATTTACACTTGATCATTTATCTGAAATCTTAGCGATAACTGATTGTTCGATTAGTTGATCGATCAAAATACTTAACCCTGATATTCTGACTTGTTATCATCAAAACTATAATCCTAACATTCTCCCCCTTTTTGATGATGACAAAACACAGGTTAAGAGTCATTTATCAGAGAGAACATCAAACAGTTTCATATTCTTAAAAAGCATAAAAAGGCAGATAAATATCAAGAACATATTATCGATAAAAGCACTATCCAGATACACAAAAGAAAATCACAAAAGAGATAATATAACGTCATGACATGGAACCAAAAAGCCATAAAAAGCAACTCATAAAGCCATATAATCTACGAAGTATCATCAGTTTTCTTCTCCCCCTTTTTGTCAGCATCAGAAGGGGTAGGAGCCGAGGGAATGGTCAGGGAAATAGGGAGAGGAGGAAGGGGAAGAAGTGGAGAAATAGATGGAAAATGAAAGGAGGGAACAGGGTGAGGTACAGTGATAAGAGCAAGAGTAGTAGGGACTGAAGTAGAAGTAGATGGAACAGAAGGAGGAGTGGTGGAAATAGGAGAAGTAGGTAAAGGAGAGGAAGAAGGTGCAGGCTCAGGGTGTGGGGAGAGGGAGGATGGAAAAGGAGATCCTCATAGCTGAAGCTGGTGCTAGGTGGAGTGAAGTGGTGGCAGAGAGAGGTAACTAAGCCTTTAAGCTCTTGGAGTTCCTTGTCCACTGAATTAAACCTCTCAGTGACTTCCTTTTCCAAAACTACCATGGCTTGTTGGTGAAGATCCAGAATCTTAGAGATGCCATCAAACTTCCGGTCAGAAACTTCCCCATAGTCTCTGGCAGTAGTGTAGACTCTGGTCTCAAATGCACGAAGCTCAGCCTGAAACATTTCCCTGAGGGACCTCTCCATAAAAGATGGACCAGGGGTATGAGATGGAGCAGCAGTGGATTCGGCTTCATCCTGGGTCCGAGAGGCACTAGCAACTGGTTGCTTTCCCTTATCCTTCTGAGATACTTTCTGTGATGGTGTAAAGGGAACAGAGATCCTCATTTTGTGGAGCTGAGTGAGGCCAAAACTAGGAACCTTGGTCTTGAGTTCCCCAGGCTCAAATGGAGCAATGTTATGTGCCTGAAGGAAATAAGTGGCCAACTGAGGATAGGGGATTGGGGTTGATCTGGACTTATTAAGAACAAAGTCCTTCATCTCAGAGTAAATAAGATCCCCAATATTAATCTTTTCCCCACTAATAATCCGGGCTAGTAGAAGATAATCATCCTGAGTGAGATGTGAGAAGCTACCGGATTTGTTTACCATGCATCTAGAATAGATGTAATGGATGATCCTATAGAAGTCACACATCTGCTTAGGTGGGAAATTCAGCTCACCGGGATAATCACTGTTCTGCATTAAGATTCTGTAAGCCTTTACCTCATTCATGTCACCACCTCGCACAAAATCTTGAGTTCCTAGCAACTCATTTATTTTGGCACTGGTTATTTCAAAAGCTCTGCCTCTCAGTGTAACTTTCAGACAATTTTCTATGAGATTGTCTTTATCATCATATTTTTCTACTGATTCCATATTACAGTAGAATCTTTTAACCACTTCGGGACAGTATTCACCACCAATAATTAACCAATTTGAATAATGCTGCAGTGGGTCACTTAAATCAAGCTCAATCTGTTTATTTTTCCTCAGACCCTCTAAATCAACAGATACCACAGGACAGAATTTTCTATTGGCAAAATCGGCCTTATACTTTGTTATATTAACCTCAATATCGAGATTGCCAGATAATAACTCAGAAAATTCAGTGGGTATACCTTCAGAAGGAATTTCCCGAGCGACTCCTTCACTTGCCCTCTGTTTCTTCTTTCTCGGTTGCTTGGGGACAGAGATATTCAAGGCTGATTCCACAGCTTTCTGAACTGAGACTCCATCATCCGACTCGGTCTCCGATTCCTCAGTTACAATCGGTAGCTTTGATTTGGACCGGGGAGACTTTCTGAGAGAGGCCGGTTGTTCTTCGGTCCGACTTTCCCGGATTTTCAGAGTAGTTCTCTTCTTCGTTGATTCCTCTCTCACCTTCGGTCTGTATCGCTTTCGAGTACCCGAAGCGGTGGTGTCACTCGATTGAGGCTGTTTCTCTCCGGTGCTTCTCCCTTTTCCACATTCGGTTGCTTCACCCGAGCCATTTCGGAGGTGCTGAGCGAGTTTTTGACAGATTAAACGGTGAGTTTGAAGTGGGTGAAGGTTGGGAATGTGGTAGAGAACGATTCGATCGGTGTAACGGTGGAAGAATTTAAGATAGGAGTGATTTTCGACCGTTGCGAAGAACAGGGGACGGGAAATGTTCGAGCTAGGGTTCGGAAAACTGACGGATGAAATTCAGTACAGTACCGTTATAGTTCTTGAAATTATCGATTAAGTTATCGATCAACACTTGATCGATCACGTGTTCGATAATTATGAAGAAGACACTTGAACAAAGATCAGTTTTATCGATTAAGTTATCGATCAAGCATTTATCGAACATATTATCGATAAAGTAAGTAAAAAGAAATGCGTACCTGATGTAATTTATCGAATATTTGTTCGATAATTAAGCTTATCGGTCAGCTTATCGATCAATGCTTACCAAATTTGACAGACGAGTCTCGGACCTTGAGGCTCTTGATCGATGTTCTGATCGATATTTATTTTATCGATCACGTTATCGATAATTGTAGTGTTGGAGCAATTCCCTTTCTTTACAAAGTGAATTTATCGATCAGTTGTTCGATAAATTATCTCCCACTTGCCTTCATGATTATCGATCAATTGATCGATAATCTCATACTCTGTTTACCTCTGTTTTTCTTCATCGAAACAGAGCTTCCTGCAAAACAAATTTCTACATACTCCGATGCTTAAGTTAGTTATCTTATCATCAAAACAATAAATTTAAACATTTAATCTTAAGAGATAGTATGAAATTTCTTACAATTCATTGGGATTTACCATTCCCAATTCTCCTCTGAAATAGCTGAACTTCTGTTGGTCTAGTGGTTTTGTGAAGATGTCGGCTATCTGATATTCAGTGGGGATGAATTCAACTTTTACATCTTTCTTTTGAACATGATCACGAATAAAGTGATGTCGAACATCAATGTGTTTGGTTCGAGCATGATGAACTGGATTCTTGGACAGACTTATCGTGCTCGTATTATCACATAAGATTGGAATCTCACGTATATTGATTCCTAGATCTTGTATTTGTTGTTTTAGCCATAAGATCTGAGCACAACAGCAGGCAGTGGCTACATATTCTGATTCAGTAGAGGAGATTGCCACGGTGTTTTGCTTTTTGCTTGACCATGAGACAAGACATCCTCCGAAGAATTGGCATTGTCCACTGGTGCTTTTCCTGTCTGTTTTATATCCACCGTGATCGGCGTCAGAATATCCCATTAAATATTCGGTTCCTCCTTTTGGATACCAGATTCCTAAATTTTGAGTTCCTACAAGATATCTGAGTATCCGTTTCACGGCTTCTTCATGCGACTCCTTTGGAGCTGACTGATATCTCGCACACATTCCAACACTGAACTGAATATCTGGTCTACTTGCAGTAAGGTATAGTAAGGAACCGATCATCCCTCTATATCTTGTTAGATTTATGTCTTTCCCGTCTTCGTCTATATCAAGCGAACAGGTTGAGCTCATTGGAGTCTTTACACTTTTAGCATTCTCCATTCCGAATTTCTTCAGCAATTCCTTTACATATTTCGTCTGGGAGATAAATATACCGTTCTTCTTTTGTTTGATTTGTAATCCCAGAAAGAAATTTAATTCTCCCATCATGGACATCTCGAATTCTCCCTGCATAAGCTTAGCAAATTCTTGACAGAGATCTTCGTTAGTAGCACCGAAAATAATATCATCTACATATATTTGAACAATCAAAAGATCTTTTCTATTTCTTTTAATGAAAAGTGTGGCATCCACTTTACCTCTTTCAAAACCTTTTTCTATAAGAAAGTGGCTAAGTCGTTCATACCAGGCTCTGGGCGCTTGTTTCAAACCATACAAAGCCTTTTTAAGTTTGTAAACATGATTTGGAAAATTTGGATTTTCAAAACCGGGAGGTTGTTCGATAAACACCTCTTCTGATATATAACCGTTCAGAAATGCACTTTTAACATCCATTTGAAATAGTTTGAAATCTTTGATGCAAGCAAAAGCCAAAAGAACTCGTATGGCTTCCAGTCTAGCTACAGGAGCATACGTTTCTTCATAATCAATTCCCTCTTCTTGATTATAGCCTTTTGCTACTAATCGGGCTTTGTTTCTGACGATCTGAGCTGATTCATCGAGCTTGTTTTTGAATACCCATTTGGTGCCAATGACCGGATGATCTTCTGGTCTGGGTACCAATTCCCAAACTTGATTTCTCTCAAATTGATTAAGTTCTTCCTGCATCGCAACTATCCAGAATTCATCTGATAGTGCTTCGTCAATATTAGAGGGCTCAATGTGAGATATGAAAGCAGAGAAAAGAACTTCATTGACAATTTGTCTCCGGGTTTTGACCCCTTCATTGACTTTACCGATGACTTGATCCAGAGGATGATCTCGGTTGTGTCTCCATGCCTTTGGCTGCTCTAGATTTTCTTGTAAAGAGGGATCGTTTAAAACATCCCTGTTTTCTGAAACGGTTTCTGAAAATAATTTGTTCGAGTTTTTGTTCAAATCTAGTTTTTGAAAATTTTGAACGATTTCAGCATCATCATCTACAGGTTTAGAAATTGTTTCAGTTTCAGCAAACACCACATGAATCGATTCTTCTATTGTGAAGGTTCGCTTATTGAAAATTCTATATGCTTTACTACGATTAGAGTAGCCAAGAAACAAACCCTCATCAGCTTTAGGATCGAATTTACCCAGGTTCTCTTTGTTGTTGTTGTGGATATAGCATCTGCTTCCAAAGATCCTTAGATGTGACAGATTGGGTTTTCTTCCTTTGTACAATTCATATGGAGTCTTCCCGAGCAATGTTCTGATGTAGGCTCTATTTGAGATATAGCAAGCTGTGCTCATTGCTTCTGCCCAGAAAACTTGTGAGACCTTTTTCTCATTTAGCATTGCTCTAGCCATCTCCGTGAGTACTCTATTTTTTCGTTCAACTACTCCGTTTTGTTGAGGAGTCCTTGGTGCAGAAAAGTTGTGGTCAATTCCATGTTCCTCACAATATTCTGCAAATTCGTTGTTTTCAAATTCTCCTCCGTGATCTGACCTGATAGACACAATAGATATACCTTTCTCATTTTGGACCTTTTTGGCAAAAACAATGAAAGCATTAAAAGTTTCATCTTTAGAGGAAAGAAACAAAGTCCAGGTAAACCTTGAATAGTCATCAACTATTACAAGAGTATAAAGATTTCCCCCGAAACTTTTTACTCTAGATGGACCGACCAAGTCCATGTGAATCATTTGGAGAGGTCTTTCAGTTGAAACTATCTTCTTTGATTTAAATGAAGATTTTGTTTGTTTACCTTTTTGACAAGCATCACAAACATCATCGCGTTCATACTGGATTTTTGGTAAACCAACAACTAGATCCCTTTTTATTAATTTTGAAAGTTGATTCATGTTGACATGTGCAAGACGCTTGTGCCAAATCCAACTTTCCTCCTTTTTACTAATAAAACAATTTTCAGAAGCTTTAGAATCAAATTGAAGTGTATAACAGTTACCGTCCCTCGGAGCTCTCAGCTTCGTATTCAATTCTTCTTTCTTCAAGGGTAGGTCATCTTTGCTTATGATTAAACACTCTTCAGAATCAAAGATTACCCAGTTGTTTTTGTCCGCACTCTGACTGACGCTGAGGAGATTATGACACAGACCTTCCACGTAGTACACGTCCTCGACCTTCATGCCTATATTACTTCCGATTTCTCCGATTCCAGCAATTTTTCCCGATTGGTTTCCTCCGAAGCTTACTTTTCCTCCATCTTTTGGTTTGAGTGATGTAAACTTCTCAGTGTCACCTGTCATGTGTCTGGAACATCCGCTGTCTATATACCATTTATTTGTTCTGGATGCCTTGAGACATACCTGCAAAAATTACAATCATGTTTTAGGTACCCATACCTTCTTGGGTCCTTTCTGGTTAGTATGAGTTATTTTTGGTGCATAAGTACCTTTGGGCACCCATTTTAATGTTCCGTAATCTCCTTTCTTCTTATAGTAACAAGAAGAAGTTGAATGGCCTTTACGGTTGCAATGAGAACAAAGTGCAAAAGGATTTGAGGAATGCACAGAATTTCTAAAATATGTAAGATATGATCTACCACTACTCTTTTTCTTTTCTTTCGATTTATCTTGGGTTGGATCGTATCCTATACCAGTCTTGTCCATAGAGCATCGTTGAGCTCCTAGAATCACCTTAAGCATTTCGCTTCCTTTAGTGAATTTTTCTAAAGTTCTGGTTAGATCTTCAATCTTTCTTTCATTCTTTTCACAACTTTCACAAGTCAAGGTCGAGTCAGTATTGACTTTAACCTTTGATTGTTGATCTTCTAAAAACTTTATCCTTCTCTTAGAATTAACTAACTCTTTTGCAATTCTTACTAATTCTAAGTGTAAAGCATTGTATTCAGACTGCAATTCATCATAAGATGGTTCAGAAATTATTACCTCGTCTGTTTCTGAGTCCTCGTTTTCTTGGGCCACTAGACAGATATTAGCTGTCTCTTCATCGTCACTTTCTTCTTCTTCATCGGAGGAGCTGTCTCCCCAGATTGATGTGACGAAGGCTTTCTTCTTTCTGAATCTTTCTTTCTTCTTTTCTTTATCCTTTGCTCTGGAGAGTTGGGGACATTCCGCCTTGATATGTCCTGGCTTTTTACACTCGAAGCAAATGATTGGATCCTTTGATTCGTTCGGATACGAGGAAATTTTGCGTTTCGGCTGAAACTTCTTTCCGGTTCTGTTTTTGTAGAATTTCTTGAACCTTTTGACTATAAGGCCCATTTCATCATCATCAAGATCATCTTCATTTTCATCCTCGCTCACTTGAGTTTTAAGAGCGATGCCTTTCCGATTTTTCTCGTTCATCTCCTTTTTGTATTTTTGCTTGCTCTCATACTCAGCAAGACTCCCGAATAGTGCTGCAACCGAACCAATGGATTCTCCTTTGGTTTCTTCAATAGCTGTTACTTTCGGTTCCCATTCTTTTGTGAGACCGCTCAGAATTTTCCTCACTTGATCTTCTTGACTATATTTCTTCCCAAGTGCAGTGAGGTGATTTATGAGATGTGAGAATCTGACTTCCATATCTCGGATACTCTCTCCTTCCTTCATTCTGAATAATTCGAATTCGGTAGTGAGAGTGTTGATTCGACTCTGTTTTACACCGGTGGTTCCTTCATGAGCTATCTCCAGAGCCTCCCACATTTCCTTCGCGGTTTCCAGGCTTGAGACTCTGAAGTATTCCCTTTGACTAAGCGCACACGTGAGTATGTTGATCGCTTTGTCATTTAGGGTCACCAGCTTCTTATCTTCCTCGTTGAATTCCGTGGAACTCTTGGGTACTTGCTGGCCATCTACTGTGTTCATCGGGACATAGTTGCCGTGTTCTATTACGTCCCACAACCCATACTCTGTGGCCTTAATGAAGATTTTCATCCTCATTTTCCAGAACGTATAATTTTCTCCACTGAAGCCTGGCGGTTTGGATGTTGAACATCCTTCCGGTAACACGCTATCTCCAAATCCTGCCATTTGATCTATCTTCGGACTGTTAAATCCTTAGTGAAGAGACCTGCTCTGATACCAAATGTTAGAAACAATCTCACCCAAGAGGGGGGTGAATTGGGTGAGTTACAAAAATTTAAGAATTAAATGCGTGCAAGTATTGAATGAAACAGAGAGTCAGGAGAAATTTAACCGCAGAGAAGAGACACAAGATTTATACTGGTTCGGTCTCAACCACGTGACCTACTTCCAGTCCCCAGAACACCTCTGAGTATTTCACTATCTTCCAAGATCGACAGGGCTCTTGGTGCCTCGGTACAGTAATTGAATCGCTCAATCACTCCCCCTTACTCCCGTAAGGATACAACCCCTCTCAAGAGTCCACACTCTTGAGTGTCTCTCAAGTTTTTAATGAAAGTAGTGAATGGCTCTCTTACAGAGTGAATTCAATGATAAACACTGATGCTCAGTAGTAAAGTGAAAAACAGAGTATTGAATGCGTAACTAAATAATAGCAGATGGTAGCTCCGGTATTCAATTCTCTTCATTAATGCCTCTTCGCGCCTTTTATAGTTGATATCGTTAAATAGCCGTTAGACGGAAGGCTTCTAGCCGTTGTGACTTCGTTTGCGTGTTTCACTGGTTTTAACAGCTCCGCCATTAATGCGTCTGAGTTTCTGACACTGTAGGTCGCAGTCTACGTAATCCCATTGAAGAGCCGTTGCACTCGTTTTCATTAATCTGCATATTTCAAACTTAGAACAAGTGAGAATTTTGTGGTGAGTGCTTTAACCTTGAATACAGAAGGAAGGCTAATTTATCATTCAAGATTTGTGACGAGATCATTTATCAGTAACAAGAACAGAGTGTCATTCCGGTTTGGTTTGATCGAAAGATGATCGATTACTTGATGATAGATCAAGTTATCGATAAACGGAATGAAGACTTTTCGAAATAGATCACTAAAGTTATCGATCAAGTGTTGGATCATCGGCTCCAAGAATTTTCATAGAAAGAGGAAATCATTGCATGATCGAACAAGTGATCGATCATATAATTGACCGAACAGATTATCGATAATTTAGATGTTATTAAAATGAAGCTTCAGTCATTGATGATCGAACATCTTATCGATAAATATATGATAGATAATATTATCGATAAAACATGGTTATGTAAATAATCAAAGGAAGACACATGCTATTTGAAATGATCGAACAGCTGATCGATCATTAACTATTCGAACAAGTGATCGATAATAGTGAAGAAAGAAGTTTGATCCTGTAAGGTAAGGAAAATGATTATCGATCACGTTTTGTGAAAACATGAAGTTCGGGGAATTGAATGATCGATCATTTTATCGAAAATCCAGTGATCGATAACTTGATCGAAAATTAGTTCATCATAACTTAATGCTAATATGTCAATTCTCAGACTTTATCGAACACGTTATGTGAAAAACTTATTTAAGCAAACAAGTTAAAATTATCGATAATGTTATCGATAATTTAGCTGTAGCAAAACTGAGTAAGAGTTAAAAAGAACATTGATTATCGATCATGTAATCGAAAATTTTGTGATCAATAAAATTATCGATCTATCAGTGAATTTGATCTCCTGCATTCAGAGAGTTAGAGCATAAAGTTCGAGTACGTAATCGATAAACAAATGATCGAAAATATGATCGATAAATTTGTAACTGAACTAATGTGCAGAACAAGTAGAGAGTGTTACCTTTTATCGAAGTCGTTATTGATGACTGATTTATCGATAACTTGATCGATAAATGCACTCGGTTTCTTATCAGTAACTCGATTGCTTACCTGATATTATCGATCAGCTTATCGATAATTTCCATACTCTTATGTGATTTTTACACTAGCGATTATCGATCCCTTTATCGATAAACTATTCATCGAATAGTTCTTCGATCAAAAAGACTACTATAGACCTGATTTACACTTGATCATTTATCTGAAATCTTAGCGATAACTGATTGTTCGATTAGTTGATCGATCAAAATACTTAACCCTGATATTCTGACTTGTTATCATCAAAACTATAATCCTAACAAATACATGGCATCATAGGCATTCACAACATAAATTTCATAATAGGAGACTTACACATTGAATAATAATATCATTCATTAACATGAACAATTCTCCACTTTCTTCTCCTTGCTTCTCATGCCATTATTGCCCATTGATTATTGACCTATATGGTTGGTTAGGGAGGGGTGAGATTTGGGGGAATCTCATAGCAAAAAATACCATATTAATCATGCTAGATGGATGCTAATGCACTACACGTAACTTGTTTATTCTCTTGTTAATTAGTGACATATTAGCATGCTCAAAGCAAACTTCTTGATGCATGGCCATAGAGACATAATCTACTCATCATGAATAGCAATTACAGCAGCTAAAACATTTCACAATAACATTCAATAACATGTACACGGCAACACACAAGCATACAACATCAAGCAATGACAATAGGTAAGTTCACTACCTTGCACCTCAAGCTTTCCTCTTACTTTTCCTCTGACTCCCTTGAGTTTCCAACCATGTGGGCATTCGGTCAACATCACCAAACATTCTCTTGGATGTTCCAAAGGTCTTAAATATAACCATAATGATCATACAATCCATTAGGACCACTAGATTACATAAAGTTGAAGACTATCTCTCTTGAACCTCAACCCTTTCTCTTAGTCTTAGGGTTTTCTTTCTAGCTTTCTTAAGATAAATCTCATCATTTCCCATCCTTATGATCCATTTCTTGTCAATTAGGACTACTTTAGATGGCCTTAGATTCAAGAATATCAAATCTGGAAATTTTGGTTCGCGGGTACTGTTCACGCAGAAACTCCAGAATTTTTGCTCAACTTTAAAAATTCATAATTAATTCTAGAAAAATAAAAACTGAGTGGTTCCAAGTCTCACTAAAATATCCTTAAGTTAAATTTAAAGGAAAAATAGTTTTAGAAACCAATTCTATACTGAACAGTACTGGAATTGTACGGAACTTGACACTCTTCCAAAAGTTCAACACTGTTTCCAGATTTCAAACCCTAACTTTGAAAAAAATCACCATAAATCGTACACATATCCAAATGAAGTGTTCTACCCATGGATTTAAAGCTCACAGAGTGTACTTTAATCATACCAAATTTCAGAATCAGATACAAAGAGAAACTAATTCGAAATAGGCATCAAATCAGATACTACACCATCAAATACCTTGATCTTGAAGCTTGAACTTATGTGAACTTTCTCTCACTAGAAATAGCTCTTTCTCTCTCTAGATGCAAGAGCGACAGAGTTTTCCCTATAGATCCTTGCTTGACCGAAATATGAAGGGGAGGGAGTGCCTATTTATAGCCAAAACTTTGGCTTGAATGGACCAAAATACCCTTGGTGGCTAATAGAAAGGGTAAGGGCAATTTTGGAACTTCAAGTTGACTTTTACATCATCATTGCAACATATTCTTGCATCATGCTTACCTAATCCTTCTAGAAGATGCCAAGTGTCATGAAAGTGGTGGAGGATATGGGAGATTAGATCCTAGCCGTTGGATCAAACTTAATTCCTCCGAATTTACTTGGCCCATGTTTCTCCGGCTTCCTTTATGGCCTTTCGGAGCTCAGAAAATTCTTCTGTCTGCTTTATAAATTCTCTTTAATTCTAGAGAACATCTATGAATTTTCTTAGGCCACAACACTCCCTTTAAGCTTTGCATAAAAATTCATTTACCAAAATGCCATTTTATCTGCAAAACCGGCTCTTTAATTTATTAAAGCCACTCCACTGGCCTTTTGGTTGCGGGACTAATTTTATAAATTAGTACAACCTTTCAACCAATTAATCTCATTTTTGTATACATTTTTGAGGTCTCTTGCTATTTTAAATAATTACCTCAAATGGTATACTTTTTACCGGTAGTAACCTCATAAATTCCATTGAAGCCGCCTCAGGGGTACTTTCGTCTTTTCTCTTCACATAAGAGCCTTAGAATATTATTTCCCATTTTCTAGGATTTTCTTGAAATTCTTTGTATACTCTTCCATTTTTTATCCCTGTTGGTCATAACTTTCTGAATTTACAATTTAGTCCCTGCTTGGACTTAACTTCATATAATCCTCTCTTTGAGGCTTCTAGCTTAACGTTTAGCCTATATCTAGTCTCTTTTATCTCTCTAGGCTTTCGAGACTTTACTGGAGCCTCTAACTTTGATTACACTTTAGCCCCTTAAAATTTTTACTTTGCAGTTTAGTCCCTGAAACTGCTTTGCCTTCCTTTCTTATTTTTGGGACTTCTGCTCAAAAGGGGTCTGGTAGCCTATCCAATTTAAGTTATTTCTAGTACTTCTAGGCCCAAAAGTTTGGATGTTACAATTCTCCACCTCTCAAGAATTTCATCCTCGAAATTCCGAGTCAACCCTTTATTCTTACCTTTAATGAGAGGTCAACTGAGGAGAATATCCCCACTTATACTTAACTCTGACCTCTTCAACTTTTCATTATACCTCATTTTCGGGTTTCAACCCTGGACTTCATACTTACATAACTTGTCGTTCTATACTTTTCTGTCATTTACATGAGCATGGCCTTTGCTTTTAAGCATTTTGTCACCACGGCTCACATTCTTCCTATCCTTTAAGCTCATTCTTTCATTATAATACCACGACAGTATACCTGTCTTCTTGGTATTTTACTATACCGTGGCATTTTGGGTTCTCTTATTACAACCTTTATCTATTCTTTGTTGTATATCTTGCCATTTCTCTTTACTTTAAAGGCCTATCTCCTTTCTTTCCTTCATTGACTAGAACAGAATTGAGCTCAATCTAATCGACAATAGAGGTGTCTGGAACAAGTCAAGGGTACTCTCTCTATATTAGCCCACCGTTGAAGGAGATTTCAGTATCTTAAACTCATCTCTGGTCGTCGTCTTCCCAAAGAGGTACTGTACTCTTACCCTTATGGCTCAGCCATTTTCTCTTAGGCTCGGTCTACTGTGACCTTGGAAGCTACTGCACTCTACCGTAAGCCTCTTCAGGATCCATCGTGACCCTGGAATACTATCATCAATCTGAGCCATCTTAGGATCTCTAGGAGACTCTAGACCATAGAGTTGAGTAATAAAATAAGTCACCTCCACTCAGCTAGTAACTTGACTGATTATTCCCTAAGACTGATCACAGATATCAGTATTGTCTTCTTAGGCCTTACTCAATCCTCTCTGTCAACTCCTAGAATTTTTAGCCTTTCCATATTTCTTTATCCCTTAGTTTTAGCTTCCTTATGCCACTTTCCTTTCTTTGTGCCTTTCAAATGCCGAGGCACTGGCTCATATCTAGAGCCCATTAACTTGCCATTACATCAATGCCAGCCTGCCTTGTCTTAGGACTCTGTAGTCCTTGTTGTCTCTTAACAATTCAGACAGTATCAGGAGAGGACTTATATCATCACATTCTCATTATACTTCAGTATTTCGTAGTACCCTGTTAAGCTCGAGGAGCATCTGTTTGTATATCACGCTTCTGTTGTCTTAACCAGTTTCACTCTCTCTCTTTGGGGTACGGTCCATCCTGTGCCTTGCCTCGGCTGCTTCTGCTTTTCTTGTGGGAGGACAGATTACTCTTCTGGAGCATTGTCAACTCAGCCACTTACTTTCTGTTTCATTCCTTCAGAGGATAGCTTAGTCTTACTAGAGCAGCGTCACTCTGATTCGGAGAACTACTTCCCCAATCTTAGAGAGGTACTTTATGGTCAAGACTTTCCTCATAAGCAATCTCTGTCAGGGTACATTCCTCGGATACCATATCCCTATCAAAGGGAGCCTCTCTACCGGATTACTTGATCTTATAGGTAGTGGCATCTATCTATAGGAATCTCATTTCTTAGATTCCTTAATGGTCTGAGTTACATGGTTGCACACTCTTGGATGCCTTAAGGACATAAAAGAGTACTGTTTAGTCCCTAACATTATCATGTATCTAAGCATCATCGAGCTTTAGGTATCACCAGGAACTTGCTTATCTCTCTCTGTGCATTAGTTCCCAATGCAACCATCCACTATCATGTTCTTATTCATTTCCTTTCATCTCTATCCTCCAGAGGGATCTTGCCTCACTTTACTCTATCTAACTTTCTCTTTACCTCTTGACCAATTATTCTTATGGTCAGGTATTGATCACTATACCCTCATCACATCACATAGCGAACATTTAATCACCTTACTGTGTGGTATCTAGGTCAGGCACCTAGGTCATCATTGACCCTTCATTCATTGTCATGTAATCTCTGTCTCTCTTAGTTCACTATCCCATAAGGATTTCTATCTCTATTCAGGGATTTGAACGAATCTCAAACATCTCATCCTATTACCTTGCCTCTATCGAGGTCACATCGATTACTTAAGGTACAGGTTGACATTCGGTTCCCTTACTAGGTGTCACACCTTACTTATATAGTACCTTAGCATTCATTTAGAACCATTCCAGACCATGTTGGATGGTCTTACACTTAAAAATTTCAATTTGGACGTTAATTTTCAGAAAATTACTGTTTACTGTCCAGTTTCAGATTACAGGTCCAACTTTGAAAAGTCATAACTAATTCTAGAAAAATCGTATGGAGGTGTTCCAAAATTCAACAGAAAGCTCTTTCAATTCTCTTTAAGGGAAAAATATTCAAATGAACTCACCCTCACTGAAAACATACAGTTTATTAGATTAAGATTATTATTCGTTTGGTAAAATATGGACTTTCCAGATTCTCTGCATTAACTTCGAAAATTCATATCTCTTCGTGTACACATCCAAATGAGGTGATTCACCACTCATTTTCAAGCTTGGGATGTGCACTATAAGTATACCAAATTTTGTAACTTAACTCATTCATATGATAGGTCAAAATAAAGCTCGAAACTAACTACTTCATGACTTACGTTTTATCCCTTAACATCTCTTTACTTTAATTCTTTTTATTTCTTTGGCATACCTAACATGGGCTTAATTTTTCCCATTCATGCTCATACATTCCTATACATGCCATAAGCTTTATAATTAAATACATGGCATTCACAACATAATTATAACATAGGAGAATTATACATTGAATATTAGTATGAATCATTAGCATCAATAATTCTCCACTTCTTCTCCTTGCTTCTCATGCCATTAGTGCCCATCATTGATTGACCTAAATGGTTGGTTACAAAGGGGTGAGATTCAGGGGAATCTCAGTAGCAAACATTACCACATACATGCACAAGATGGATGCTAGTGTATGGTATGTAGTTTTTCATAAACTTAAGTTAACTGGTGACATGCCATCATACTTTATGCTTGGTATAAAAATGCATGGCCATGGTAACATATTAAAAACAGCATTTTCAGCAACAATCATCATGTCACGACATCATTCAAACAACAAATACAAACCAACACATGAGCATACAATGTCAAGCACATAAAGGGTAAGTTCATTACCTTGCACCTCAAGCTTTCCTCTTACTTTTCCTTTGACTCCCTTGACTTTCCAACCATGTGGACATTCGGGCAACATCACCAAACATCCTCTTAGATGTTCCAAAGGTCCTAAACATAACCATAATGATCACACAATCCACTTTAGATGGCCTTAGATTCAAGAATACCAAATCTGGAAATTTTGGTTCGCAGGTACTGTTCACGCAGAAACTCCAGAATTTTTGCTCAACTTTGAAAATTCATAATTAAATCTAGAAAAATCAAAACTGAGTGGTTCCAAGTCTCACTGAAATATCCTTAAGTTAAATTTAAAGAAAAAATATTTTCAAGAACCAATTCTACGTTGAACAGTACCGAAATTGTACGGAACTCAAAACTCTTCCAAAAGTTCAACACTGTTTCTAGATTTCAAACCCTAACTTTGCAAAATCACCATAAATTGTACACATATCCAAATGAAGTGTTCTACCCATGAATTTAAAGCTTATAGAGTGTACTTTAAGCATACAAAATTTCAAAATCAGATACATACAGTAACTAATTCGAAATAGGTATCAAATCAGATGCTATAGCCACCACATACCTTGATCTTGAAGCTTGAACTTAGGTGGACTTTCTCTCACTAGAAATAGCTCTTTCTCTCTCTAGATGCAAGGGCAGCAGAGTTTCTCCTAGTGTTCATCAGCTTGGCCGAATTGAGGGGAAGAAGAGTGCCTATTTATAGCCAAAAAGTTGGCTTGAATGGACCAAAATGCCCTTGGTAGCTAGAAGAAGGAGTAAGGGCAATTTTAGAAGTTCAAGTGGACTTTTGCATCATCATTGCATCACCTTATAACATCATCCTTACATCATGCTTCTAGAAGAGGCCACGTGTCGCAAAAATGGTGGAGGAGAAGGAAGATTAGATCATAACTGTCGGATCTAAACTTAACCCTTAAGTTTCCTCCTATTTTACTTGGCCCACGTTTCTTCGACTTTCTTTATGGCCTTCCGGGGTTCAGCAAATTCTTCTGTCTACTCCATAAATTCCCCTTCATTCTAGAGAGTATCTATGAATTTTCTTAGGCCATAACACTTCCTCTAAGCCTTGTATAAAAATCATTTACTAAAATACCATTTTATCGGTATAATCTGCTCTTTAATTTATTAAAGCCATTCCACTGGCCTTTTGGTTGCGGGACTAATTTTATAAATTAGTATAACCTTTCAACCAATCAATTCTCATTTTTACGTACAT
Source organism: Neltuma alba (assembly GCF_004799145.2). NCBI lineage: Eukaryota > Viridiplantae > Streptophyta > Magnoliopsida > Fabales > Fabaceae > Neltuma > Neltuma alba. The sequence goes on along the minus strand of NW_021632160.1, from coordinate 21,620 downwards.
TTTTGAGGTCTCTTGCTATTTTAAATAATTACCTCAAACAGTGTACTTTTTACTGGCCATACCCTCATAAATTCCATTTAAGCTATCTCAGGGGTATTTTCATCTTTTCTCTTCATAGAAGAGTCTTAGAATATTATTTCCCATTTTTTGAGATTTTCTTGGAATTTTCTGTACACTCTTCGATTTTTGCCCTTGCTGGTTATAACTTTTTGAATTTACAGTTTAGTCCCTGCTTGGACTTAACTTCATATAATCCTCTCTTTGAGGCTTCTAACTTAACCTTTGGCCTATATCTAATCTCTTTTCTCTCTCTAGGCTTTTGAGACTTTACTGGAGTCTCTGACCTTGATTATACTGAAGCCCCTGAAAAACTTTTACTTTACAGTTTAGTCCCTGAAACTGCTTTGACTTCCTTTCTCATCTTTGGGACTTTTGCTCAAAAAGGGTCTGGTAGTCTATCCAATTCAGGCTACTTCTGATGCTTCTAGGCCTAAAAGTCTAGATGTTACACTAGGGCATTGACTTATACCTCTGACTGGCTTACTATACCCTCAACCATTTGTTTCTATGGTCATATACTAATCATAAAGTGACCATATTACACAGCAAGCATTGATCATTAAAACATCTTCGCTGTGGGACATTCTAGTCAGGCATCTTTAACCAATCACCTGAGGCTTAGGTTGTCACCCTGCTTCCCTATTAGGGTCTGGACTCCTGTTCCTTACTAGCTTACCATACTTTTAGCTATTACCCTTTAGAGACGTCTTTCAACTTTGAGTCATTCCCTAGTCAAGCTCTCTCAGCTCAACCATTCCTCTTTGGAGGGGAGTCCCTTAGCAGTGACAACTTATCTCTCAGGTTACTCTCTGTCGTTCCTTACTTTTCTTCTATATCTATTTTCCTTGGAGAAAACACCTCAACATCTTAACCTCAGTTGGACCAATCCTAGTAACCCGTTACTTTTCTAATTTAGATTTTTTCTAATACCGGGCTTTGCTTGAACCAATACTCTGCTTATACCTTAGTTAAAACCTCTGCTCTGTTTACATACTTGCCAGAACCTCCACTCTGATACCAAAATGAAACATCCTGCTTTTAACCCCTCAGAGCACACATTCGTAAGCGTTATGGTTCAAGCAGATCATGGCACAAGCCCATGGATTTAAAATTTCAACATAACTACTCAGGTTATTATTCACTGTTAAATTTATAAATTACAGGTCCAACTTCAAAAATTCATAACTAAATCCATAAAAATCGTATTGAGGTGTTCTAAAATTCTACAAAAAATTATTTTTATGATATTTAAGAAAAAAATATCCAATTGGACTTATCTTTGCCCAATTTGTACAGTTTAATCAATAAATAATACTGTTCATTTCGTAAAATCTAGAACTTCTAGATTCTGTGTTTCAACTTTGAGAATTCGTATCTTATTGTGTACACATCCAATTAATGTGATCTACCTCTCATTTTAAAGATGAGGATGTGTACTATGAGTCTGCCAAATCTTGTGACTTAACTCATTCACTTGATAGGTCAAACTGGAGTTACAAACTCACTGCTCTAGGACATACGTTTTATCCCTTAACATCTCTTTACATTAATTCTTTTTATTTCTTTGGCATTTATAACATGGGCTTACTCTTTTCCGTTCATACTCATACATTTATATACATGCCATAAGCATTATAATTAAATACATGGCATCATAGGCATCCACAACATAAATTACATAATAGGAGAATTACACATTGAATAATAATATCATTCATTAACATGAACAATTCTCCACTTTCTTCTCCTTGCTTCTCATGCCATTATTGCCCATTGATGATTGACCTATATGGTTGGTTAGGAAGGGGTGCGATTTGGGGGAATCTCATAGCAAACAATACCATAATAATCATGCTAGATGGATGCTAATGCACTACACGTAACTTGTTTATTCTCTTGTAAATTAGTGACATATTAGCATGCTCAAAGCAAACTTCTTGATGCATGGCCATAGAGACATAATCTACTTATCATGAATAGTAATTACAGTAGCTAAAACATGTCACAATAACATTCAATAACATGTACACAGCAACACATAAGCATACAACATCAAGCAATGACAATCGGTAAGTTCACTACTTTGCACCTCAAGCTTTCCTCTTACTTTTCCTCTGACTCCCTTGAGTTTCCAACCATGTGGGCATTCGGTCAATATCACCAAACATCCTCTTGAATGTTCCAAAGGTCCTAAATATAACCATAATGATCATACAATCCATTAGGACCACTAGATTACATAAAGTTGAAGACTATCTCTCTTGAACCTCAACCCTTGCTCTTAGTCTTAGGGTTTTCTTTCTAGCTTTCCTAACATAAATCTCATCATTTTCCATCCTTATGGTCCATTTCTTGTCAATTAGGATGACTTTAGATGGCCTTAGATTCAAGAATATCAAATCTGGAAATTTTGGTTCGTTGGTACTGTTCACGCAGAAACTCCAGAATTTTTGCTCAACTTTGAAAATTCATAATTAATTCTAGAAAAATCGAAAATGAGTGGTTCCAAGTCTCACTAAAATATCCTTAAGTTAAATTTAAAGGAAAAATAGTTTTAGGAACCAATTCTATGCTGAACAGTACTGGAATTTTACGGAACTTGACACTCTTCCAAAAGTTCAACACTGTTTCCAGATTTCAAACCCTAACTTTGAAAAAAATCACCATAAATCGTACACATATCCAAATGAAGTGTTCTATCCATGGATTTAAAGCTCACAGAGTGTACTTTAATCATGCCAAATTTCAAAATCAGATACAAAGAGAAACTAATTCGAAATAGGCATCAAATCAGATGCTACAACCATCACATACCTTGATCTTGAAGCTTGAACTTAAGTGGACTTTCTCTCACTAGAAATAGCTCTTTCTCTCTCTAGATGCAAGAGCGGCAGAGTTTTCCCTATAGATCCTTGCTTGGTCAAAATATGAAGGGGAGGGAGTGCCTATTTATAGCCAAAACTTTGGCTTGAATGGACCAAAATACCCTTGGTGGCTAATAGAAAGGGTAAGGGCAATTTTGGAACTTCAAGTTAACTTTTACATCATCATTGCATCATCTTCTTGCATCATTTTTACCTCATGCTTCTAGAAGATGCCAAGTGTCGTGAAAGTGGTGGAGGAGATGGGAGATTAGATCCTAGCTGTGTTGGAAATTGTGCCCTGGGGGCCAATCATTATGTTTTGAACATTGTTAATTTATGAATTTATTAATTACGTTATCATATTATTTGCATGTTTACTGTGATGACTATCCTTGCATAACTCATGGTTTATCCTAAATGTCCCTGGTCGGTCATCTATGTGGGAGCAGAGATGAAATAAGACCAGTATGACTTTAAAGATATATAGAGATATAAATTAAAGTCATAGGCACATGTAAGAGTATAAGGTGTTGGACCGACCCGCTATGAGAGAGCTGCATGGGTTAAGTCATAAGCTTATCTCATATATAAACCATGTCAATGTGCCCTTTGACCTGAGATCATCATGGATTCCTACATGAGAAACGCTTAGCTTTGACCTAGTCAAAAGTTACTTTTGACCGAGTGATCATAAAGACTATGTTCAGGCTTAGTGGTTTTTCATGCAGAGGAATGTGAATGGTCAAGATGGAATTTGTCCCTCACATTCGTAGAGATATTACTGGGCCCCTCGATGAGTGAGTCTGAGAAATGTATGGCCATACTATAATGGAAAGGTAGTTCCGTTTCTATACTCAGACTACTCAGGGATCGAGAAAGTAACGGTCATGAATAGGAGGATGACGTTCTCCATGCCTCATCCATGACCAAAATGTCGTGTGACAAAAGGGACGCGATATGGTTCTATGAAAGGTTGCATCGTTCAACGATCCTCATATGATTTGGGTAGTCGTGATGTCTTGCTAGAGACCGCTTACGACTTGTGAGTCATTATAGTTAATGGCCCACTGCCAACTTCATATGGGCCTACAGGGTCACACACAAAATAGCCCAACACGAGTTATGATGTCCAAATTCATTGAATCTAAGATATGTCCAGATTCAATGAATAATATAGGGTGGACGTGTATATATATATATAAATTCATATATATATATTATATAAATATAAGAGATATTAATTATTAGATTTAATTTATAAGGATAAATTAAATCTATATAAATTAATTCCGTCATATCTTTATTTTGAATTAAATAAATAGGTGAATTAAATCTGTGAGATGGATTTAATATAAACCATATTTATTTAATTGTTCTCTTATCTGATTAGGCAATATTTGATATTGTATTAATTTTGGAATTAATTTAGGATTAATTTTGAAATTAAATATCATTCATTAAACTTATAGCATCCTATATATTTGATATGAGGAGCTAGGGTTTTAAGTGTGAGAGTACCAGCAGATAAGAGACGGCTTAAGAGAGATAAGAGTGGACGGATTCTCTGAAAACCCTAGACAGACAAAAGGGCGCTAGCACGCCGTTTGTGACTGGAGAGCTATTCGTGTGGATACCGGTAGAGGAAGCCGACTGGAGTTGTCGACTTCGAACAATAAAGGAGGCGAGCAGAGGCATCCTGAACGGCGGAATCACCGAGCCACCTGGAAATCGAACACCGAAGGTAATGCTTCTTACTACCTGACTTAAACGCGATCGGTAGATCCGGCCAAGGGGTTGAAAGTTTTAAAATTTTAAGTTGATTTCCGCTGCACGTCGTCTTTCAATTCCCTTCAGGCCGTTGGATCAAACTTAATTCCTCCGAATTTACTTGGCCCACGTTTCTCTGGCTTCCTTTATGGCCTTCCGGAGCTCAGAAAATTCTTCTGTCTGCTTCATAAATTCCCTTTAATTCTAGAGAACATCTACAAATTTTCTTAGGCCACAACACTCCCTTTAAGCCTTGCATAAAAATTCATTTACCAAAATGCCATTTTATCGGCAAAACCGGCTCTTTAATTTATTAAAGCTACTCCACTGGCCTTTTGGTTATGGGACTAATTTTATAAATTAGTACAACCTTTCAACCAATTAATCTAATTTTTGTATGCATTTTTGAGGTCTCTTGCTATTTTAAATAATTACCTCAAATGGTATACTTTTTACCGGCAGTAACCTCATAAATTCCATTGAAGCTGCCTCAGGGGTACTTTCATCTTTTCTCTTCACAGAAGAGCCTTAGAATATTATTTCCCATTTTCTAGGATTTTCTTGGAATTCTTTGTATACTCTTCCATTTTTTATTCCTGTTGGTCATAACTTTCTGAATTTACGATTTAGTCCCTGCTTGGACTTAGCTTCATATAATCCTCTCTTTGAGGCTTCTAGCTTAACCTTCAGCCTATATCTAGTCTCTTTTATCTCTCTGGGCCTTCGAGACTTTACTGGAGCCTCTAACTTTGATTACACTTTAGCCCCTTAAAACTTTTACTTTGCAGTTTAGTCCCTGAAACTGCTTTGCCTTCCTTTCTCATCTTTGAGACTTCTGCTCAAAAGGGGTCTAGTAGCCTATCCAATTCAGGCTATTTCTAGTACTTCTAGGCCCAAAAGTTTGGATGTTACAAAAGAGAAGTGTGTAAAATCATTGGAATCAAAAATGAAATTTTTAGAAAACCTATAACCATATTTAGTCAAATCAGTTCGAGGGGGAAGAGTTCTATTTTTAAAAATCTGATTGGATATTTGAATTCTACATGAAAAATTGTGTAGGAATGAGCCAAGAGATTATTGATTCCAAGGGAGGAACAATTTTGTTAAGAATCAAAGAAAAAGGAGGAAATTTAGTAGGTTCATGGTTATATAATGTGCTCAAATAGTATAGTTGTTGATGTATCTTGTATTTAGACTTGAATTAAGAGGCGTTGAAAAGAAGAAACAAAGAGAAGCATATCACCTTAAGGAGACCGAATTGGTTCAAGCAAAGAAAGATTGCGTTAAACTATAATTTAAATGTTTATCTTGCTTGTTTAATGTGATTATGCTGATTGCTTTAATTAAGGAACTTGTATTGTGATTGTTGTTGATTTGATGATATTGGTTTGTGCTTTGGCCAAATGCATGGAAATATGTTAATGTGAAAGTATTGATGTTCCTCTCTTGTTATGATGCAAAGCATGATTTTATGTAACTTGAGGATGTCTTAAAGTTCTAAAGCATGTCACATTATAACTTGCTTGATTTACATGAGAATTATAGTTCATTGCTACTGAGATTTCTATGAAATCTCATTCCTCCTATGTCAACTTATGTCTCAAACAGGAAGTGGCTCATCCATGGACAAAGGCAAGGAATTGGTGTTGGGTTGAAGAATTAATATGAATTATGTAATGGTTCATAATGTTATGTAATATTGTGACAAACTCTATGATGATGTTGTAATGGATTATGGTTGATATTATGTTATATCCATATTTGTATGATGTGCCATACTGCTAGAATTATTGATGCTGGATTGGTTAAGTGAAGTGATGCAAAGAAAAAGGAAAATAAAATTCAAGAAAAGTATGAATAGGGGATAAAAATGCTTTAATTAGGGACAATGTTGTGTCACATAAAATAATAAGCAAATAGATCAATTTGGACTTGAAATTTGGTAGAATTATATATCTCATTTTTAGCTTTAAAACAAAGGGTAGATCACTAAATTTGGACTTTTTTGCTAAGAGATATGCCATTCCAAAGTTGGACTAAAATACTAAAAATTCAAAAATTGATCAAATAAACAGTACAACTTGTCAAATTTTCTGGCTCTGTTTCTGATAGATACGAGGCCAATGAGTATTTTTCACTTGTAGAAGGCATAACAAGCTTCAAATAGAAATTGGAATCACTTAGTTTCAATTTTTCTATATTTAGTTATGAGTTTTCACAGTTGGCCTAAAATTCTGTCAACAGTGTACGGAAATCCGAAAATAAAAAGTTTACAGTTGAAAATTTTCCATCCTTAAGCCTTGGGAAATGACTTTAAATGGTTCCAATGGATATATAATAACATAATAAAGGAGGTGTAACACTTTTAGGTCTAAAATTTGGGATATTACAAGATGTATATTTCGTTATTTTGAACAACAATTAGCAGAAATCCATCTTTTTTTCATGCTCACCAAATAGACTTAGAGGAGAAAGTGACAAATGTGTTTTGGGCTGATACCTGTATATTAGTTGACTATGCTTGCTTTGGAGAAGTCATTTCACTTAATATAACTTATTACACAAATAATAACCATAGACCTCTTGCAATTTTCTTCGGATTCAATCATTACAAAAGGGGGATGATTTTCGGAGTGGCATTGTTATATGATGAGACCATTGAGACTTTCAAATGGCTCTTTGAGACTTTTTGGTGTGCAAACAATGTAAGGCCACTAACCACTTTTACAGACCAAGATGCTGTTATGGCACAAGCACTATGAGAAGTTATGCTAGATGTAAACATGCATTGTGTACATGGCATATTTCAAAGAATGCAATAAAGCACCTTCCAAATTCAATAGTTGAGGATTTCAACCATTGCATGTATCAGTATTGGGATGAACCAAAGTTTGAAGAAGCTTGGTGAGCATCACTATCAAAACAAGATATGGCACAAAATTGATGGTTGATGTCTATGTGTGAAATAAAAGAAAAATGGGTAGCATGTTTCTTGAAGAACTCAAGGACAATTGGCATAAGAAGCACCCAAATTAATGAAAATGTTAATGCATCTGTCAAGAAGTGCACCAGTGTTACCTTGGATATCAATCAATTCTTACAACAATTTGAACAATTTTTGGAGGATAAGCGCTATAATGAATTGAAAAGTGATTTTGATGCACGTGACAAGTTGCCAATATTAATATTGCAAAGTTCATGTATGCTTCGTCAACTTTCTAATGTCTATACTCGGCCTATTTTTCACTTGTTTCAATATGAATGTGATCTACATGATGCTACATGCATAAAAGAGAGAAAGGAGATAAAGAAAAATGAAGATGAGAAGGATAGTACCACTATGTTTGATTATGTTATCACCATGGATAATAAGAAAAGGGAGCATAATTTGACATTTTATCCTTCAATGGAGAAAGTCACTTGTAGTTGCAAAAGGTTTGAAAGAATGGGCATATTATGTTGTCATGCATTGAGAATATTAAATGAACATGATGTCAAATTACTCCCCTAAAAATATATTGAAAAGAGGTGGACAAGAGAAGTATGATGTGGTGTAGTGTATGATATTAAAGGGAAGCAGATTGAAGTTGATCCCAAACTAGAAAGATCAAACTGATATAGACTATTATGCCCCTTGATGGATTAGAAAGTCTAGAGGCATTCTCTCTTGTCCATGAAGCTATGTTGGAAATTAGTAAGAAAGTAACCAGGCTTCACATAAAATACCTATTAGATAAGGATGGTGTGGGGAATCATGACAGTGGTACTGATGGTAGCAAAGTTGTTGGGTTTAAAAAGAAATATGATAGAAAAATAAGTAGACGAATAAAGAGTAATATTGAAATTGATCCAAAAAGACAGAAAACTAAAACCTCTAAAAAAGCTCTGCAAGCTTCACTATCACTTAAAACATCACGGGTATATTTATGATTTATTTAATTTTTGATCAATTTAAGTTTTTAATGATTATGTTATTAGATGTTTATTTCTTTCCAAATCTATTAATAAGGCAGCAAAATAAATTGAAAAATCCATCTCATCAACTCAAGAACAATATGATCATTCACAATCAATGAGAATGCTAAGCCAACCTTCACATATGTTAGACAACTCAAAATCGAGTCAAATGACTTTTAATAATTTGTTGATGGTATATCATATAATGTTTAACAACATAATCCGCTAGTTTGTTTATATACAACTACATATAGTGAGGCGTTCTTCTTATTTCTTGATTATAGGCACCGCTTGAATGCAACATCCTATCACTTGAAGCATTAAATTTTAGCCAAACATATAACACAGGTAACAATAAAAAATCATGATAATGGAAGAAAACAATTTAGTCACTTTTACTAAAATTTGAATTTTTTTACATAGCATTGTCTCATTTCAAGACAATTTGCAAATACAAAGTTACACTCTATTGCTAATATAGGTTCAATGATTGATGATGATCCTCCTACATGAAGTATCCATTTTAGCTTATTATGTCCAGCTCTTTTGTACAATTTACAACTTCTTCCGGGCTGCTCTCTGTGAATAAAACTTGAAATAATAGAGTGTGAAACATTATTTTATCAGTACGTGAGCTTGCTTAAGATTTATCAACATGCCCAAATTTCTTCCTTAAGAAATATGATGAACCAATAATATGAAAAAGAGTTATATATTTTTAACAATGCCTTATATGTGACAAGCCAAAATCACATAGCTATTAATCATTAGGATCATGTTTTTTTCTTTATTACTGATGTATGCTCTTAACCTAGAAAATACATAAAAATTCCAGAATCAATTCAAATACTAAATTCATGAAACCTTAAGCCATCATGATCTGCATCAATAATAATAAAGGCTTAATCACAACATTTACCTGTTGGACTTGAGTATGTGAAGTGTCAAACTGATATTCTATACAATAAACATTCCCATTAATTGTTGGACACAAACTTTGGATCTTAGGGGAAAGAAATCACCAGGCTGAGAAATATAAGATTCAAAATATCAAGAGAAGTTTGAAATTTTTTTTGAGTGTAAGAAAATAAGTTTTTAAGTTTCCTTGAATATCTTTTATATTAATCAATCAAATATTCGATCACTAGTTAATCGAATATGTGCTAGATAATTAATTGCATGTTTAAAGTTCCCATACTATTGAGATTTATTGATCACTTGTTAGATAATTCAATAACTAGCTAGATAAATGGGTTGATTGATGACCTATTCGATCATTGGTGGAATTGCTTCAATATAAGATGCTTCAGGAAATTATCGATCACTTAGTCAATAATTAGTTGATCGGTAAGCTGTCAGGAAAAAGATTTAACTTCCTTGCTTATAACAGAAGGATTATCGATCACCTGATCTTTCAAGAGGAAATCAATAATGATTTAGATAAGTGGTAAGGTTCCTTAGCTTACTTACTGTTCTAAATAGTTTATAAATTATCGAACACCTTATCGATCATTGGTTTATCAATAGCTTGTTCAATCGAAGCTTTACTCTGTTATATTCTAAATCAATCTTTTCACAGTCAATAATTGATCATTTAATCGATTATCTATTAATAAATCATCAACAAGTCCCTCTGCATTATTTCTTCAAGACTTTTTGAGTTTTTTTTGGATCACTGTTCGATCAAGCTTTGATCAATCAAGTCTCAGATCATTGTTCTTAAAAGATTTTTTTCCATGATTACTCAAAATTACCGTTAAAATGTTTGATCAAGTGATTATGGAACATCTATTCGATTAATATTTCAACTCTTTCTAAGAATATACTTTCATCTTATCTTCAAGCTTTTCTCAGCCTTCTCTTATCATCTTATATTCTTACATAAACTGAGAAAGTATACATCTCGAGTTTACAAGTTCTTTACTGATGATCATATGTGTATTCTTGTTTACTGTATTTTGACTATTTATCGATCACTTGTTCCATAAATACTTGATCCATAATGTATTTGATAAATGTTCTCTTTGTTTGAATCTGATTCACTCACTGTTAATCGATAACGTTATCGATCAAGGGATTATTGATCAAAACTTCAATCATATTAATCCATTTTACTTTCTGAATATCTGATGATTGATTCTATGATTTTCATTTTCTGTATCAAAACAAAGAATGATTATTTGTTCTATTATTTATTCATATTCCTTGAAGAAGAAAGCTTATTCAAAAAGAATTTTACATATTACAAAGCACAACGGATATATTATAGGTTTGGCAACCTACTATGTCAGAAGCCTTTATTACGAACAACCATTATAACTACCGAACACACGCAAGTGATCTTCCAACGACTACAAGCTCTTGTGTCTAACGGAAAACTAAAAGTCTCCAACTATAAATGGCGTGAAGAGCATTGAATGATTGATCGAATACACCAAGCTACCTTCTGTAAAAATTTACTATTACATTCAATACTCTGTTTTCTGTACCAAACTTCAGTATTTAGATTATATATACTCTGTGAGAGAGTCTGAAATTTCTTTTACTCAAATCTGTGAGTTACTTAAGAGTGTGGACTCTTGAGGGGTTGTAACCTTACCAGTAGTAAGGGAGTGATTGAGAGTGACTTAATTGTTGTACTAAGGCACCAACAGCCAGTTCAATCTTGGAAAATTAGTGAAAATATCAGAGGTGCTTTCAGGACTAGACATAGGTTAAGTGGTTGAGAATGAACTAGTATAAACTCCTGTGTCATTCTTCTTTAGTGAAAGCCTTCCAAACTTATCTCCATTGTTTTATTTGTTCATTTATTTCATTAAGTTAAATTTTTATATATCACCCAATTCACCCCTTTGGGTGAAATTGCCACTAACATTTGTTATCAGAGCAGGTCTCTTTGATAAAAACTTAATGGTCTAAAGAGAGATCCGATAGCAAGATTTAGAGATAGTATACTACCCGAAGGATGCTCAATGTCTAAATCACTGGGCTTCAATGGAGAAAATTTTACATTGTGGAAGATGAGAATGAAGATTTTCGTCAAAGCAACAGAATACGGCCTATGGGACATGGTAGAGCATGAGAACTATGTTCCAATAAAAACAGTGGATAATCAACAAGTTCCCAAAAGCCCAAGGGAGTTTGATGAAGAAGATAAAGACTCATTCTATTGAATGACAAAGCAATCAACATGCTAACCTGTGTATTAAGCCAAAAGAAATACTTTCGAGTTTCAAGCTTGGAAACAACAAAGGAGATATGGGAAGCACTAGAGATTGCTCACGAGAGAACAATCGAAGTAAAACAAAGTAGAATCACCACTCTCACTACATAATTCAAATTGTTCAGAATGAAAGATAAAAAGAGCATTCAAGATATGAAAATGAGATTCTTGCACCTTATCAACCACCTTACTGCCCTGGGTAAAAAGTATAGTCAAGAGGATCAAGTGAGGAAAATATTAAGCAGACTTACCAAGGAGTGGGAACTGAAAGTGGCAACTATTGAGGAATCTAAAGGAGAATCAATAGGCTCAATTGCTGCACTGTTTAGAAGCCTGATACAGTACAAGAGCAAGCAGAAGTACAAGAAGAAGATAAACAAGAAGAATTACAAAGGCATTGCTCTCAAAGCTCAAGAAAGTGAAGATGACGACGAAGAGGATCTGGAAGATAAACAGATAGGCCTCATAATCAAGAGGTTCAAGAAGTTCTATAACAACAGAGTCAGAAGAAGATTTCTATCAAAATGAAAGGGCTCTACATCTTAAATGGAGACTAAAGAACTAATAATATGCTTCGAATGCAAAAAGATGGAACATATCAAAGCAAATTGTCCACAACTGTCCAAATCGAAAGACAGAGATAAAAAGAAAGAGAAATTTAGATAAAAGAAGGCTTTCATCATGTTAATTGGGGAGATATCTCATCTGAAGAAGATGACAGTGACAATGAAGAAACGGCTAACATCTCTCTCATGGCTTAAGAAGATAAAGATTTAAAGATTTAGAGACTAATGAGGTAATCATTTTTGAACCTTCTTATGATGAATTGCAATCTGAATATGATGCTTTACATTCTAAACTAGTAAGAATAGCTAAGGAGTTGGTAAGCTCCAAAAAGAAGATAAAAAGCCTAGAAGAACAAGAGAAGCAGAAAGAAACTACACCTCCAACCCACAAAATGTGAGTCGAACAAGAAGAAAATCGAGGAGCTTGCAAAAACTATGGAGAAGTTCACAAAGGGCAGTAAAATGCTCAAAGTAATACTAAGAGCTCAATGGTGCTCAATGGACAGGTCCGGGATAGGATATGATCCTACACAAGATAAGAGAAAAGGAAAGAACAAAAGTGGTGAATGATCATACCTAACATTCTTTAAAAACTATGTCCATTCTTCTAATCCATTTGTACTATGTTCTTATTGCAACTATAAAGGTCACACAACATCTTCTTATCATCACAAAAAGAAAGGAACCTACGGGACATTAAAATAGGTGCCCAAAGGTACATATGTACCACAGAAAAACCAAACTAACCAGAAAGGACCCAAAAAGGTATGGGTACCTAAAAGTGATTTTTCTGTTGCAAGTACGTCTTAAAGCATCCAAAACAAATAAGTGGTACATTGACAGCGAATGCTCCAGACACATGACGGGTGACAATGACAACTTCTCAATGCTCAAACCCAAAAAAGGTGGTAAAGTGAGCTTCAGTGAAAATCAATCTCAAAAAATAGCAGGAATTGGAGAAGTAGGAAGTAATAAAGGGATGAAAGTCAAAGACATGTACTACATTAAAGGTGTGTGTTACAACCTACTCAGTGTCAGTCAAAGTACAGACAAGAACAACTGGGTGATTTTTGATTCAAAAAAATGTTTGATCATAAGCAAAGATGACCTACCACTCAAGAAAGAGGAACTAAATGTGAAGCTCAGAGCTCTAAGAGACAGTAACTGCTATACTATTTAAATTGATTTTAAGCTATTTGAAACTGCTTTGTTAGTAAAAATGAAGAAAGTTTGCTTTGGCATAAACGTCTTGCTCATGTTAGTATGAATTAGCTTTCAAAATTAATAAAAAGGGATTTAATTATTGTTTTACCTAAAATTCAGTTTGAACATGATATTATCTGTGATGCTTATCAGAAGGGTGAAAAAAAACAAAGTCCTCTTTTAAATGAAAGAAGACAGTCTCATCTAAGAGACCACTTTAAATACTTTCTATGGATTTTGTGGTCCATCAAGAGTCAAAAGTTTCAGTGGAAACTTATATACTCTTGTGATAGTTAATAACTATTCAAGATTTACTTGGACTTGTTTCACCTTTTCTTCATTCCATCTCATTTCCTTCCACTCCCAGCTGCCATGGCTGACGAATTCACTTCGGTTGGAGTTTTTCTTGAAGCTATGGAGGGCTAGGGTTTATCAACTCTTGAAGAATGGTGGTGTGGCATGAGTTTTCAGACTTCAAAGGGGAGTTTAGTTTCAGTTTTCAATTTTTAGCTATAATTTATGGCTTTCTAGGTCTAGGAGTTTTAAATTGTTAGTTAAGAACTTGGGATTGTTATTGTAATCATTGGTTAATGATTAACATTTGTAATTTGGATTGATTGATGTTGAATTTTGTACTTAAATATATGTAGTTCCATATATGCTTATTGTAACTCTCATGATTCTCTCCTATCTTGCATGGTTATGTTTCGGTACTGAGTTGATTGTGTGTTACATTGAGCCAATTGCATGATCATTCCAAAATTACACATTAGGGAAGCTAAACAAAATTTTCATTAATGAGTTCATTAATGTAAGCTTTGGACTCAATGAGTTATTGAGGTTCTTATTAAGAAAACCTAATGGATTTTGAAACTCCTAATATTTAAGTGAACTATGATTGCCATCAAAACCATTTTCAAGAGATTTCCTATCAATCATTTCCATTACATCATTATTATCTTAAAACACTAAAAACATAGTATCTTAGGTTTATTTTCATTGCATTTAGTTTAGGCACCATTCATTTAAATCTTAAAAACCCAAAACCCCATTTTATTGCATTGCATGGCATTTAGTCTAGCTTAGGTAATTAATAAAGGCTCCCAAAAGTGAAACGACCTAAGTTTGCACTATACTGCATAGCTTGGATTTATTTTTGATTGAGAACCCCAAGGCGAACGACAAAAGGCTCTCATCACATTTGTTTTGCAAGAAACTCTATTTTGATATTGAAAAAGAGAGGTTAACAGAAGAGAGAATGTTCAATGAAGACATCAATAATTATGTCACAAGAATGACCATACTTATCAATCACCTGATCGATAATGGCATTATCGATCAAATTATCGATTAGTAAAGACATGTTGAAGCTCACGAAAGATGGTAGCTAGCAAATTTGGGATAACGTGTTCCATAAATCACTTATCGAACACATGTTCAATCAACCAAAGAGGAAATACATAAGTAGCTTGAAAAGGTAAGTATGACTCTTTCTAGTACAATTTATCAATAACGTGTTCGATAATTGCCTGTTCGATAATGTGTTCGATAATTGTTCATTTTGTTGATATGTTCTTCAAAATTATTGATCACTTAATCGATCATGACTTGATTGATAACTTGATCAATCATTCTCGCTACTTTAAGTTCATAATTTGAAATTCCCTCATTAGTTACGAAACCTAACTCGATAACCGCCTATCACTGTTTCTCAGCAACAGTTAAAATCCTTCCTATTATGTTAAATTTCTCACAAAACTCCTTCCAAAATCACTTATCTGACACTTTCAATCTCTGCAAACTTCTTCTATCTCAAAAATCACCAAACATTCTTCTGCAAATCCATTCTACATCAAAAATGGCAAGAGTAAAGCAACTAGGGTCTAGTCAAGAAGAAACAACTAGAAAGGGAGTTTCCACCAAAGAAACAACTCCTTCAAGTGCCAAAACAAAATACAGACCAAAGATGAAGCAAGATAAAACCCAGAGGAGTGGAATGCTAAAGATAAGGGAAAGTTAGTCTCAGAGAACTCCTTAACTGACACCAAGCAAAAGGCAAACTCAATCTAAGTCTAAATTGCCTGCAGTTTCTAAAGGATCTAAAACTGAGTCTGACAAGCAAATCTGAGTTCAGAAAGCTGTGGACATGGCCTTGAAAATCACAGTCCCAAGCAACTAAGAAACAATAAGCAGAAAGCCAGTGAGGGAACATCTAGTTAGGCTCTTACACAAGGTATTCATCCTCAATCCATTGTTGAATTTTTAACTAGAAATCTGGATAAGGACAGATTTTTCAACTAGAAAGTTCTGCCTAATAGTATCTGTTGATTTGAATAGCCTGAAAATCAATGAGAAAACCTAGTTGGATCTATCTGACCCTATGGCATATTATTTGAATTGGCTAAGCATTAGAAAAGAGCATTATCCTGAAGCAGTTAGAAGATTCTAGTACAATATGGAATCGGTAGAAGAATATGATGAAGAGGATAATTTGGTGAAAAACTGTTTGACCACCAAAGTCAAAGTTAGGACTATCACTCTGACCACAGCGAAGATAAACGAGCTCCTTGGAACTTAAAAACATATCAAAGGACTTGACATAAATGTTGTGAACGCTTATAAGGTTTTGATGTAGAGTGATGCTTATCCTAGAGACTTGAGTTTCCCTCTAAAGCAAATATGTGATTATTATCGAATAATTCACTACATATACTCCAGGAGCATAGTAAACAAGTCTGGGAGCTTCTCTGATCCGGATCAAGATAATTACATTCTTATAGTAAGATTATCAATGGAGAGAAGATAAATATTAGGGCATTAATTTACAGTGAGATGAAGAATTTCACCTTCTTCAAGTCCAAGTCTACTCCTACCCCTTATCCACAATTGGCTTCTTACTTCCTCTAGGTGCATAATATTGCACATCTAGAACCTAGGGAAGTTAAAGAACAAATTTCCATCTTTGTAATCAATCAGTTGAATAAAATACGGATTCCAATGCTATTCCATCCAACCTAGAAGAAGAAGGTAGAAAAAGGAAAAGGGAAATAGCCAGTGGCCAGTGTTTTAAGAGGTCAAGATAAAGCTTAATCCTCTGCAAGCCCTCTCAAACATCTGGACCTTCATTTTATGGAAATACCATTTAAGAATTGTTCCACACTGAGGTGCAAGAATTTGAGAAGAGATTATATGCCATTACTAAAAAGTATGGAGAGATTTTTGATAAGAAATTTGAAGGAATGTACATTGCCTTGGACCTCTATCGACAAGCTATGGCAGTATTAGAGGAGAAGTCTCTTAGAGAGTTGATGTTGTAGACAAGGGAGCTTTATAAACTAAAGAAGAAGATTGCCTCACTCTTTGCCCATTTCTCTGTACTGAGCACATCATTCAGCTATGAGGATCTCTTCACACATCCTAGCTTACCCCCATCCTCTAAACCAATAACCATCTCGGATCCCACACCAATTACCACTGTCACACCCTTTTCTGTCTCACACACTGTTCCTCCTTCTACCTTACTTGCCATTATTTCAGTCCCTCCACTTGAACCTCAACCACTCCTACTTATCTCTCAAGCTCTCACACCAGTTTCTCAGTTACTGCCACTCCCTATTCCTTTTACCCTACCCTTCTTTTCCATCTCTCCTACTTCTTCCCTTGATGCTGACAAAAAAAGGAGAGAAGAATTCTGATTTAGACTAGATTTAGTCTTTATGTATTTTGTTTTTAAATCCTGAAATCTGTTGTTTTAGATTATGTTTCAATATATATGAATTTTTGGTCATCAATTTATTAGTCTTATGGTTTATCAGTTCATTAGTTTTTATCATAATTTTGAGTTTGCAAATCTATTCTACCAATATGATTAATTTCCTATGCATCAAATGCTTTCTATATCTTATATTTTGTCATTATTAAAAAGGCAGAGAATGTTAGATTTAAGGATTTTGATGGTAACAAAATAAGTTGTTAAGTTTCTCAGAATATCTATTATATTAATCGATCAAGTGATCGATCACTAGTTAATCGAATATATGCTAGATAATTAATTGCATATTTAAAGTTCACATACTATTAAGATTTATCGATCACCTGTTAGAAATAACTAGCTAGATAAATGGGTTGATCGATCACCTGTTCGATCATTGGTGGAACTGCTTCAATATAAGATGTTTCAGGAAATTATTGATCACTTAATTGATAATTGGTTGATCGATAAGCTGTCAGGAAAAAGTTTTAACTTCCTCGCTTACAGCAGAAGGATTATCAATCACTTGATCGATCAAGAGGTAATCAATAATGACTCAGATAATTGGGAAGGTTCCTTGGCTTACTTACTATTCTAAATAGTTTATAAATTATAAAACACCTTATCGATCATTGATTTATCAATAACTTGTTTGATCAAAGCTTTACTCTGTTATATTCTAAATCAAGCTTTTCATAGTCAATAATTAATCACTTAATCAATTATCTATTAATTAATCATTTGATCGATCATCAACATGTCCCTTTGCATTATTTCTTCAAGACTTTTTGAGCTATTTTTGGATCACCTGTTCGATCAAGCTTTGATTGATCAAGTCTCAGATCATTGTGCCTAAAAGATTTTTTTCTCCACGATAACTCAAAATTATCATTAAAATGTTTGATTAAGTGATTATCGAACATCTATTTGATTAATATTTCAACTCATTACTCTGAATTAGATTCCCTATGTTCTTTCTAAGAATATGTATACTTTCATCTTATCTTCAAGCTTTTCTCAGCCTTTTCTTATTATCTAATATTCTTACATAAACTGAGAAAGCATACATCTTGAGTTTACAAGTTCTTTACTGATTATCATATGTGTATTCTTGTTTACTCTATTTTGACCATTTTTTGATCACTTATTCCATAAATACTTGATCCATATGTATTTGATAAATGTTCTCTTTGTTTGAAGCTGATTCCCTCACTGTTAATCGATAATATTATCGATCAAGGGATTATCAATCACAGCTTTGATCATGTTAATCCATTTTACTTTCTGAATATCTAATGATAGATTCTATGATTTTCATTTTCTATATCAAAACAAAGAATCATTATTTATTATATTATTTATTCATATTCCTTGAAGAAGAAAACTTATACTTGTGCAAAGAGACTTCTACAAATTACAAAGCACAACGGGTATATTATAGGTTCAACAACTTACTGCGCTAGAAGCATTTATTATGAACAACCGTTGTAACTGCCGAACGCATGCAAGCAATCTTCCAATGGCTACAAGCTCTTGTGTCTAATAGAATATTAAAGGTTTCCAACTATAAATGGCACCAAGAGCATTGAATGATTGATTGAATACGCCGAGCTACCTTCTGTAAATTTTACTATTGCATTCAATACTTTGTTTTCTGTACTGAACTTCAGCATTTAGAATATATATACTCTGTGAGAGAGTTTGAAATTTCTTCTACTTAAATCTGTGAGCTACTCAAGAGTGTGGACTCTTAAGAGGTTGTAAACTTATGAGTACTAAGAGGGAGTGATTGGGAGTGACTCAATTGCTGTATTGATACACCAAGAGCCTGTTCAATCTTAAGGGATTAGTGAAATTCTCATAAGCGCTCTGAGGACTAGATGTAGGTCAAGTGGTTGAGACCAAACTAGTATAAACTCCAATGTCATTCTTCTTCAGTGAAAACCTTCCAAACTTATCTCCACTATTTTATTTGTTCATTTATTTCATGAAGTTAAATTTCTATATATCATCCAATTCACCCCCTTCTTGGTTGAAACTACCACTAATAGTATCTATTATGATAATGAGAACAATAAACAATTATTTTATGCCCAAAAAATTGTCAGCAGATGGGGTAAGTGCAAATGCATTTAAATAATGCAAAATCAGGGTCATGACATGCTTAATATTGTAATGTTTACAATACGCAAAAAAAATGACCATTCTCCTCTCTATAAGAATAAGGGATGCAAAAAAAGTCAATACATATTAAACATTGAACTTAGACATTATAATAAAGCTAATTAATTGAGCAGCTTCTACTTTAAGTCCATTAAAACTGTAAAGTGTTCAATTTTTACTATCCTAAATAGTAGTCTATTATACCCTCCCACAATTAGATGCAAGTAGGCAACAAAACAGGCCATATGGATAAAAGAGAAGCAAAACAAATATAAGCTTTCAATCGTTTACAAACAGTAAACACTAAATTCCTCACATGTCTACCT
Organism: Neltuma alba; assembly: GCF_004799145.2. Taxonomy (NCBI): domain Eukaryota; kingdom Viridiplantae; phylum Streptophyta; class Magnoliopsida; order Fabales; family Fabaceae; genus Neltuma; species Neltuma alba. Next base: position 1,740 of record NW_021632160.1, on the reverse strand, counting down.
TTGCTTCCTTTGACATAATTTCTTTTCATGTGAGCACTACACAAATTATAGTCAATCTCATATTCCAACTTATTCAACTATGAAAAAAGAAAATCCTTATGAGATTACTATCTAAGAGTAACATTCCTCTTTAGTGGTTGAATTATTCCAATTAGATTTATCATTCTTGTATACAACTTGAATCTATTGTCGTCATCACAATAATATGAAAAATAACGAGATACAAACACCCGATCTTGTATAAGAGATGAGTTGCTCATTTGAAATCAATCAATATAACATCAGAAATCAGTAGGCTTAGTCTAAAAATTGCATGATTTTATATATAGATTTTCCAAAATATTAAGCTTATTATTTCACCTTCATTTACTACCAATTAACTCTGCATACATTCTCCATAATCATCAAAAAAAATTTCAAACACCCCCCGCAAAAGATAGCAGAATATATTTACATAATTTTATATGTAGATTTAATATATGAAACAAAGCAATGAAATCTAATTGAAGCTGTTGAATGGGCGAGAGAGCAAGATACCAGATTTGGAGTAGTTTCTCTGCTTTTGCTGATTAGTAAGATCTAGTCGAAGGATCGATGACTGAAAAATGGGCTGAGCTATTAAAGGACTTTGTTGATTTTGAAACTCAATTAAAAAACCTAATTCAAGCTCTTGAATTGGCGAGAGAGGCAGATGTGCATTTAAGTCGTTCGCTTTGCTCTCATTCGTAGGCTAATTTGGATTGAAGGGGTCGTGTTGTTGAAGAAGGGGTCGTGTTGTTGAAGAAGGGGTGGTGTTTCATATGAAACGGAGTTGTTTAATTAATTTGACTCAGATTCTGCTTTGTCACCAAATGATGTCGTTCCTGGCAGAGGATGGTAAGTGGATGATAAAAGCAAAGAAGGAAAGCTGCTCCCAGTAACATCCCATATTTTGGCTCATAGATATAGGTAATAGCACAAGGAAAGGATGATTACTAAGTCCAATGCAACGAAAGTCCCGGAGATCTCTCGGAAGAAAAAAGAGATTTTCCAAGGGCAAATGTGTAAAACAATAGTGTTCAGGGACTAGAGAATGACGAATTGGAAATAACTAAGGGCCAAAGGTTATGCCAGAAACTTGCAAGAGATGGTTCCGAAGGTTAGGCCTAAGGAGGGACTAAATTGCAACGAAAAGATTCCTAGGCCAAGTAGGGACCTAATTGTGAATAATAAAAATTCTGGTCGATCAATGTTTGAAGTTATCGAAAATGGCCCAAATGTTTCAGAAAAATTCCAGAAAAATGGGAATAGAATCCCAGAGTCAATATAAGGCTAGAAATGACGGAAATGCCCTAAAGTCATTTCAGGTTTTTGAGCAATTTGAGATAGTAACTCAAATTGAATTATTTAAGGTACGAGACGGCCTCAAATAATCAGAAAAACTGGGGAACAGTAGTTGAGGAATTTACACAGATTGTAAAATTAATTCCAACCCCAGAAACTGACAAGGTTAGCTTTAATTGAATTTAAAGCATATTTATACCTTATCCGGGGAAAGTCAAATTTCCTGTCTATGGTTTGACTTTTGACCCGAGAAAAATTAGAGGAATACCCTGTGATGAAAGGGAAAGAATGAAACCCAGAGACAGATCAACAGAGTTACGAGCCGATAAGAAAGAATTCGACAAAATCGACTCCGATTGAATATTAACTATTAATATTTTGGAGAAAGAGAAAGAAGAAATGATTCCCCTATGAATG
>NW_021632159.1:0-36307 GCF_004799145.2 Neltuma alba | reverse complement strand
ATTCAGGATGCCTCTGCGCGCCTCTTTTATCACTCGAAGTCGACAACTCGGATCGACTTCCTCTACTGGTATCCACACGAACAGCGTTCCAATCACGAACGATGTGCCAGCGCCTCTTGTCCTTCTAGGGTTTATGTTCAAAGAATCTGTCCCTTCTCTATTTTTGGCTGTCTCTTATCTGCAAGTTTTTCACTCTCACACCCAAAACCCTAGCTCCTAATATCAAATATATAGGATGCTATAGGTATTATGAATGATATTTGATTTCGAAATTAATCCTAAATTAATTCCGAAATTAATACAATATCAAATATTGCCTAATCAGATAAGAAAACAATTAAATAAATATGGTTTGTATTAAATCCGTCCCATAGATTTAATTCACCTATTTATTTAATTCAAAATAAAGATATGACGGAATTATATTTGATTTATTCTCATAAATCAAATTTGAGATTTATATTATATCTACCAATTTAAAATTGATATAGATCTAATTTATCCTTATAAATTAAATCTAATAATTAATATCTCTTTATTTATATAATATGTATATATATACGAATTTATATATATATATATATATACACGTCCACCCTATATTATTCATTGAATCTGGACATATCTTAGATTCAACGAATCTGGACATCATAGCTCGTGTTGGGCTATTTTGTGTGCGACCCTGTAGGCCCATATGAAGTTGGCAATGGGCCATTAACTATAATGACTCACAAGTCGTAAGCGGTCTCTAGCAAGACATCACGACTACCCAAATCATATGAGGATCGTTGCACGATGTAACTTTTCATACAACCATATCACATCCCTTTTGTCACACGACATTTTGGTCATGGATGAGGCATGGAGAACGTCATCCTCCTATTCATTACCGTTACTTTCTCGATCCCTGAGTAGTCTGAGTAGAAACGGAATACTACCATTTCCATTGGATAGTATTATACATTTCATACTCATCATCGAGGCCCAGTAATATCTCTCTACGAATGTGAGGGACAAATTCCTCTTGACCATTCACATTCCTCCGCATAAAAAAACTACTAAGTGAACATAGTCTTTATGATCACTCGGTCAAAAGTGACTTTTGACTAGGTCAAAGCTGAGCATTTCTCATGTAGGAGTCCATGATGATCTCAGGTCAAAGGTACAGTGACATGGTTTGTATATGAGATAAGCTTATGACTTAACCCATGCAGCTCTCTCATAGCGGGTCGTTCCAACACCTTGTACTTTACATGTGCCTATGACTTTGATTTATATCTTATATATCTTTAAAGTCATACTGGTCTTATTTCATCTCTACTCCCACATAGATGACCGACCAGGGACATTTAGGATAAATCATGAGTTATCCAAGGATAGTCATCACAGTAAACATGCAAATAATATGATAACATAATTAAGAAATTCATAAATCAACAATGTTCATAACATAATGATTGGCCCCTAGGGCACAATTTCCAACAATATGGGGAACTAGCATTATGAGGTTGGCATGTTTTTGATAATGTTAAGAGATACTCAGTCACTTGGGGTTAGGTTGAGAGGCACCATTCACAAGGAATATGGTCTTGGCTATGAGTCTTCCTAGAGAAATTGGGAGATTTGTCCTCCAAGTCAAAGTTGACACTGCTCTAGATGGAGCAAGATATCCTGTTCAAGCAGGAAACGAAAGCAGCCGAGGCAAGGCAAGTGGAGTTGACTTTATCCCAATGGAAGCATGACTAGCCAAGAACAAAGCGAGGGTTCAATGTCCCTGAGCTTAACAGAGAAGGGTAAGTAGAAAGAAGAAAACCTCACAAGTCCTCTCCTTATAACTTCCAGAATTAGTTGCACCAGGATAAGGGGCTCCCTTTTTAGGGATAAGATGTTTGGATGGCAAGCTGCAAACAGAGCAACCAGTAAGAGCTTGCACTCCTTGCATTGGAATGCCAGGCATTATGCATATTGGAGTATGCTCATATTGAAAGTGAAGTAAAAGAAAGAGAAGTTGCATAAGTCCTCTAAAGTAGCTAAGAACGATAAGAGCAGCTAGAGGAGTAAGAGAACTCCTTAGGCAAATTGGCTTAAGCACCTAAAGAAGCAGATAAGTGGCATAAAGAATTGAATGAGGCCCAAGAGAATGATATTGGCTATTGGAACAGTCTTGGGGAATGATCAGTCAAGTTACCAACTAAGTAGAGGTGACTTATTTTATTACTTAACCCTATAGTGAGAGTCTCCCAAAGATCTTAAAATGGCTCAAAGTGATGATAGTATTCTAGAGTCACCATGGATCCTGAAGAGGCTTAGGGTAGAGCGTAGTAGCTCCAGAGGTCATAGTAGATTGAGCCTAAGTAAAAGCGGCTGAGCCATAAGAATAAGTATACAGTACCTCTTTGGGAAGATGAAAACCAGGGATGAGTTTAAGATACAGAAACCTCCATTAGTGGTAAACCAGAACAAAGAGAATGCCCATGACTTTCTTCCAGATAACCTTATCATTAATTAGGCTGAGCTCAATTTCCTTTTGATTAATAGAGGAAAGCCAAAGTTAGAAAATTTAGAGCTGTAAGACCTGGACAAGAGGTATTCAGGCTAGCTTTAAACATGGGAAGAACCTCTTGTGATACAAAGACAGACTGAGTATTGATGGGCAGTGTAACATCCCAAATTTTGGCTCATAGATAAAAGTAATAGCACAAGGAAAGGATGATTACTAAGTCCAATGCAACGAAAGTCCCGGAGATCCCTCAGAAGGAAAAAGAGATTTTTCAAGGGCAAATGTGTAAAACAATAGTGTTCGGGGACTAAAGAATGACGAACTGGAAACAACTAAAGGCCAGAGGTTATGCCAAAAACTTGCAAGAGATGGTTCTAAAGGTTAAGCCTAAGGAGGGATTAAATTGCAAAGAAGAGATTCCTAGGCCAAATAGGGACCTAATTGTAAATAAAAAAAGTTCTGGTCAACAAATATTGAAAGTTACCAAAAATGGCCCAAATGTTTCAGAAAAATTCCAAAAAATGAGAATAGGATCCCGGAGCCGATATAAGGCTAGAAACGACAGAAATGCCCTAAAGTCATTTCAAGGTTTTAGACAATTTGAGATAGTAACTTAAATTGAATTATTTAAGCTAGGAGACGGCCTCAAATAATCAGGAAAAACTGGGAAACAGTAGTTAAGGAATTTACACAGATTGTAAAATTAATTCCATCCCCAGAAACTGACAATCTCTAACCTCAATTTTTCATCGTGGCCGAATGGGGTGTTTGAGAACCCTAACTTTGGTTTTCATCAAAAATTCAATCCAAAAATCAATTAAACATGCTATTTGGTTGATATTCATGGTTTCTATCCTTCCTTAACTCATTCTCATGGTGACCGAAAAATTACAGCATGACACCTTAGGATTTGTCATGAAATTTCAATCAAACAGCCCTTAAATCTAACCAAAATCAAGCTTAGACATACTCTAATGGATCTTTACTTGAAGCTTAATAATTTTCCCTTGATTTGGGAGGTTTTAGGTGCTGTTTAAGGTTGAGTTTTCAGCTAAACAAAATTTCCCCTATTTTTCCTATTTTTGGTTGAATTTTACTATATTAGGGGGTATTTATAAAGCTCAGGATCTGACCATCTCCCCTTCAATATGGCACCATTTTTTGCCACATAAGGGGCTATGTGTCCTTCTTCATAAGCCCCAATTTTCAAATCAAGCCAAGTGTCCCTTCTTAATTTTTTGCTTTTGGATTTTAGGCTTAAATTGGGCTTGAACTGTTTGGCAAGAGGAGGTGTGGGCTGCACAAAATATCTAGGCTCTCTTGACCCAATATAAAGCCTAAAATTGATTAAAAAGGAAGAAGAAATGTGGCCTAATCACAAATATCAATTTCTAGCCAAAACTCACTATTTTAGTTAATATTTTCAAAAATAGTTCTGGACCTTAAAAAATTCATTTCTCTCCATCAAAAATCCTCTTTTAATATAGAAAAGCTCCTAAAATTTTTTGGAATTTATCTCAACCTCTAACTATTTTATTTTAAATGTTTTCTAAAATCAGGCTTTACTGGTGATAAATATGCTAAAATTAATTCCTACACTTCCAGGGCCTAAAAAAAGTTTTCTAAACTCAAATAAATCCTTAAATAATTATTCCATATTTTTGGCCTCTACATATTTAAAATAATTATTTCTGCTTGATCTTCACTATTTTTCCTGAAAAACCTTTTTTTTTTCAAAAATTCTATAATAAGTTATTTTCATTCTATTTCTACTCTAGGCCCTCAAATAAGGTTCAAAAAACCCTAATTCTTTATTTTTCCATTTTTTAGAAATTTTTTGGAATTTTTCTCAAATTTTCCTATTTTACCCTTCTTGGACTGATAATTTCAAAAATATCAGTTCAGACCCTGTCTAGTTTTTATGTCATGCCTAGCTTCATCAACTAGTCTACTTTTCCTATTGGCCCTTAACATAATTTTTCATACCCATGATCAGGGTTAAATTTTGCGGGATGTGACACTTAACATCAGAGATCATTTTTCTCCTTAAGATCATACTAAGAGCTTCAAATAGAACTTGGAACCACCTTCTTTTTATTTTCTTTTAGAATTAGTTATAATTTTTCAAAGTTTGACTTTGTTTAGGGTTACATGAATAGTAACCCAAATTTAGTGAATTTTAAATTTTTTTTAACTTGAGGTCATAAGAAATAGTTCTAAATGGCTCTATTTGAGATATAATGTGGTCTTAAAGGAAGATGTGACAGAAGGAGCATGAAGGAGGGTTGAGCCTTAGGCTAGCACTTGAAGACCACAAGAGAGTGATGTTTCATTTATCCTTTTAATTCAAGGACTTGAGATTATTTTGTTTTAAATAATTTTGATTTGTTATTTTCATGAGACAATTTAGTCTTATATTGTCATTTTTATTCTTGAATTGGATTGATATTTGGATTATATTTTACTGAGATACTTGCTAAAATTTATGTTTATAAATCTTTGCATTATTAATTGAATTTATAATTGAGTTTTCATTATACATTTAATTATCAATGTGGTTTAAATTGTAAATTTGGGTTCTTTTGTCTCTTAATTGTTTAATTGGGTTGGTAAATTATCTAATTGTTTAATTACATAATTTTAAAACATAATTTTCAGAATCAATTTGAACAATTGTTATCGGTTTTCATGGTTTACTTAACTAGTCTTATACCATTATGAGTTCTCTAATGGTTTAAGTGCTTTTGAACTTAATGGTTTTCTCTGTTTCAAGTAGGTTATTAAACTTACTATTTCCACTATCCTGTCACCTTTGGGTCTAATTAATCAATCTAGGCTATGAAAGTTAACTCTTAGTGAATCCCAAGTTGTTCTCTCTACTGTAGCTGAAGTGAAACTTCTCACTTGTACTTTGTTAATTTTCTTTGGTCTCTCGTTAATTTTTTTTTACTTATCATTTTAACATTTCTTAAAAAAATTCTCAAAAATTGCACTTGCATTTATTTAGTTTAATTTAATTTTCACATACATTTTAGGGCATTTGCATATAGCACTTAGATTTAGTATTTTGCATTTTAGTTTAGGTCAATTTTATTGTGGTTTTCATCAACTAAATTCTTGCTTAAAGAAACTCACAACTTACTGCTTGGTTGATCCTGAACTTCAAATTAATTGGTACATAGTTTAATTGAGTGCTTTAATGATAGAGACATCATCAATTTTGGCACTGTTGTTGGGGAGCAATAATTAGACTTTAGGTTTGATTTCTAGGCGATCTCTCCTATTTTATCTACTTTTTCTCTCTGTATTTCTCTTGCTTTTTATTGCTCACATTTTCTCTTTTCAGTTGACTTTGCTAAAACATTTTGCTCTGGAATTTAACTTTTGGCTGCCTAAATTTTTGTGAGATTCAGGTTCTTAAAGTTTTTAGGTGTTCTGATCAATTTTGATACCTATTGGTATTAGGTGTGGGTTATTTTGGCCCAATTTGACCATTTTCATTGAGTTTTCTAATTTTCTTTTTTTTTTCTAGGTTTTTCTTCCTTATTTTTCCTAAATTTTTATGAGCTTTCTCTTGCTATCTTGAAGCTTTAAATTTGTCTATTGGTGTCTCTTACTATCGCTTTATTGGCTTTGGTGGTGTTTTGACTTAAGTTGTTTTTATATTGCATTTTTCTCATTTCACTTTAATTTTTGATAATTGCTCAGTACATGACTAGATATTCTAGTAAAGAATTATTTGAATGTGATCTTGAGATTGAGAGTGTCACACCTTACCTTATTTACCCAATTTTACATCAAGTGGGAGCATTTGGAATCATTTCTCAGGTCATTAAGATGGAGAAATTTGAATGTTTAAACTTAATTTCTTGGGTTACTATTCATTGTAACCCTAATTTCTTTAAACTTTGAAATATCACAACTAATTTCAAAAAAATTGAAATGATATGATTCCAAGTCTCACTTGAAGCTTGCAATGAGCTCTTTAAGGAAAAAATACATTCCAAGTATGAATCCAACTCATCTGTGCCTAGTTTCAACGTCAAGATGTACTATTCATTAGATAATTTTTTTTAATTTTTAAGAATTTATGCCCAACTTAGGAACGGCATAAATATTTGTACAGAACTCTAAATTTTATGAAATACACTCATTTTAAAGCTAAAAATAAGATCTATTAGACTTATGTTTGAGACTCAACCTCCATCATTTGCTCATAATTTCGCATGATCAAACTTTACCTATAAATTAGTCAACTTTCATCCCTTTTTTGCAAAACTTATCATAGTATAATCATAGCCATCTAAATATGGTTTAGCCATATATCACAGCATTCAACAAGTAATTCTTCATAATTTACAATTCTTAAAGGTTATCAAAATAATAATTCACAATTATTACAAAATTCCACATAAGTCCAACATAATTCAATAATATTTCTCCTTCATGGAGACATCACCTCCTTACTCTTGGCCACAACACTTGACGGTCCTATTGGTGTTGTTTAAACATAGAGAAGAATGAGATTTCATAGAAATCTCAGCAGCAAAGGAATTACAATAATAATGTCAAACAAGCAAAGTATATTACAAACAAGTTCATAAACACATATTCACTTTTATCCCATGCAAATATCATTATAAACCATTCAAAATCAACCTGTTAGCGCATATTGCCAAGGCATACAATGTAACCAACCAACATGTCATTATCATCAACTAATTTCAAATATAACGCGGTGTCAAATCCAGTATTACAAAAATTAGGAATAATAAATATTCCTAAATAATTAAGGGCCAAAATGATAAGGAGAATTAGAAGAATTTTGGTGGAAAATAATTATTATGATTTTCCAAGCCAATTATGGAAATTTGACTAATTAAGAAAAATTGGTCAAATATAATTATGGAATAATATTTTCAAGCCTTATAAAATTAAAGAAAAATAAGGATAATATCCTTTGAGAATTATATGGGATTATAAAATTGGTTTTATGACCAAATTACCCTTAGAGAAATTACAAAAGAATTTAAGGGTGATTTAGGCCAATTTAAAGGATTTTATTTGGAAAATTCCAAATAAATATTTTTAAGGGGAATAAAATTCTAACAAAATTCCTATGATATCTCAAGGAAGTATAAGAGATTATGGAATTAAATGAAGACCCTCAAGTATCCAAGATTTTTCCCAATACCTTTGAAAAGTGGAAAAATCAATAAAGAGAAGGAATTTAGTTTTCCTTTTTATTTAGTTATTGGGAAATTAAATGAGACAAAGAGGGCAATTTGGGAAGATAAAAATAAAAAGAATAAATTAGGAATCTGACAGAAAATAATTACAGAGGCTAAAATATTGTAATTATAGAAACAAAGTTAAACCCGGAGTCAAAGTGCACTGATAAAGCAAGACTAGAGTCTTGCAATTCAAATGGTCCACAATTAGCCATGTGTCAAGCCCCTAATGGAGAGGATTTCAACTTGCCAAGTGTCATTCCTCAAATGGAGAGGATTTTGACTTTTGGTATTAATTTCATTTGGATTTAGTTAATTATGAAAGAGAAAGCAAGATTGAAAGGGGTAATGACACTTGGAATTTCATTTATGATGGTGGTTGGGATATTTTGGCTCATTAAACAAGCTCTCCTCCCCCGTAATTTCAGATGGTGGTTTGGCCAAGTGAGAGGAAGAGAGAAAAGAGAGGATTTTGAAGAAGAAACAAGGAAAAGCTATCAACTTTGGTTACCTAATCAAGGATTCAAGGTTAGTTTCTGGTCTTAAGTTGTTCTCCACCTTGTTTGCTTGAGTTGTATGGTTGAAAAATTCTTTCTCTTCTCATTTTTGGTGCTGGCCGAACTAGTTTATTATGAGGGGAAAGAAGTTTGGTTAGTCAAACTTGTTAAGACACTTCAAACCATGATAGTTTTTAGTGGTTGCAAGTGGTTATTGGCTTTTTGAAGTATTTTCTTTGGTGTTTTTCCTAAGGTTCATTTCGGTGAAGATAGTAACTAGATCCTAGGATGATTTTTTCAATGTTTTAAGGCTTCCATGGTGCTCAAAATGAAAAATGGTGTAGGGTAAACCAAAAGGAACAAGTGTTGGAAGCATTAAAATCAAAGTTGTAATTTTGGGTTAAAGAACCCTCTTGGTTCGGTCAAGAGCAACTAAAAGGAGGAGTTTTATTTTCTTAAATCTAAGTATATATTTGGAATCTACACAAAAAACCATGTAGGAATAAGTCATGAAGTAATTTTTAAGGTTAAAAGGAAACAAGTTCAAAAATAAAGAACAAAGGTGGAAGCTTTAAGGAGCAAGAGTCATATTAAGTTGTGTTTTTGCTTTTACTTGGTTTGGTTAATGACTTTTGCTGCCCTTTCTTGATGGATTTCCATGCTAGGGTTTGATATTTGTGAAGGAGAAGAAGAGAAACAAAGAGAACTCAAGCTTTTGGAGCAAGGTAGCAAGTTGAACCTAACTACTAACATTGACTTGGCATTATTGATTATTGCATGATTAATTGCTATTATGTGGATGAACTTTCTTGATCGTAATGTGGCTACTCTTTGCACTTTTTTGCTTTGGCCTTTGCATGATTGAGTTTGCTAAATGATAAGCATGCTAGTTCACCAATAGTAGTTAATACAATTATGCATGTTGATGATGCTTGTTGATGATATAGTTGGTTAATTTGCTATTGGGATTTCAAAGAAATCTCATTCCCCAAATGCAATCTAACATTTCAGGACCTGAAACATCTAAGGGCAAGCTGTAGATTGAAGGTTAAAAGTATGGTATCATACCATAAAAATTCGTGGACATTTGGGTTATGTAATATTATGCTGGGCAATGCTGTAAATTCACTGACACAGTCACTTTTACATAACGTTTTGATTAAGTTCCCAAACGCGTTTAATTATGAAATTTGGCATGTTTGTAGATCACGTTCTAAGCTTCATTTGATAGCTAACATGTTAAAAATGGCCAACTACACAATTTTTAATGATTTTTCAAAGTTAAGGTTCAGAATCTGGAAAAAGGGTTTTTGCCTAACAGACAGAGGTGACTTTCACAAAAACCTGATGCTTTTTCCAATATAATTGGTTCACAAGACTATTTTTCCCTGAAAGAGCATTCAAAGAGCTTTTTATAGAATTTTAAACCACTCTATTTTAATTTTTCTAGATTAAGTTATGAATTGTTGAAGTTGGGCCAGAAAACTGGATTTTTACCTGATGAACAGTGAAAATCCGAAATTTAGCATTTTTGAGATAAAATTGAGCCCAAGACCATCCAATGTGGTCTAAAATGGTTGTAATTGAACCCTAAGAGGATATGATAGTAAGGTGTAACATTTTTGGTATCACAGTAGAGGTTCTGGCATAAGATAGAACGCCCTGCTTAAGTTATTCTTTAGATTTTGGGGTTAGATAGGAAGAAACTGACATGTCTTTACATGAATCAGGATGGAAAACACCATGGATTGGGACCCTAGATCTGAGCCATCAGTCAATGATTGGGATCTTAATATTATTGATCTCACCGAAGAAGAAGATCCGGTAGAATGGACTATGAGAGATGCTAGCCCAGGCCATTCATCAGTGAGCTCAAATGACTATGCTAAGTGCTATCCTGAGCTATTAGGGATCACTGCAGAATAGTTACTATACCTTCCTGGACCCAATAACCTAATAGATCCTGTAACTGGCCTATACTAAGAACCAGTAGACCTAGGCCTTTACATTCAATCTATCAGACAGCCTGCTACCCCTATTGTACATCCATGCAACATTCCCAGACCTAGTACCGGACCAGTTATACCCCCAGCTCCTGTAACACCTGTAGCACATACGGTATCGGTTGTACCTGCCCCTGCTATGCCTAGTCATGAGATCCGTAATGTGGGTAGCTGAGTGACCGGCTGAGGTTCCCAGGGTGTTTGTCACATTAGGAGGAATGTGGACAAGACTTGAGAGTACACCTAGACTACCTCCAGGGCGTAAGAGAGCTGTACCAAGCCATTGGACTAGGGAAACCCTTACTTGGAACCTTTTATTGGTTTTGTGAAATGGTAGAGGTCCTACCCAACACTCTGTATATCCAGTAATATGGCATTACAGAATACGAATAATCCTAAATAATTAAGGGTAAAAATGACAAGGAGAAATAGAAGAATTTGGTGGAAAATAATTATTATAATTTTCCAAGCCAATTATAGAAAGTTTGACTAATTAAGGAAAATTGGTCAAGAATATTATGGAAAAAATATTTTCAAGCCTCAAAAAATTAAGAAAAAATAAGGACAATATCCTTGAGAATTATATGGGATTATAAAATTGGTTTTATAACCAATTGCCCTTAGAAAAATTACAAAGTATTTAATGGCGATTTAAGCTATTAAGGTCCTTTATTGGAAAATTCCAAATAAATATTTTTAAGGAGAATAAAATCCGAGAAAATTTCTATGATATCCCAAGGATTTATAAGAGATTATGAAATCAAAAGAAGACCCCAAGTATCCAAGATTTTTCCCAATTCTTTGAAAAGAGGAAAAATCGCTAAAGAAGGAAAATAATTTTCCTTTTTATTTAATCATTGGGAAATTAAATTTAGACAAAGATGGCAATTAGGAAGGAAAAAATGAAGAGAATAATTTATGGAACTGACAAAAAATAATTATAGAGGCTAGAGTTACCGTAATTATAGAAAAGAGTTAAAACCCGGAATAGACGTGCACTGATAAAGTGTTAATCGGGAGTCTTGCATTTGCTTGGCTCATAAGTCGCCACTTGTCAAGCCTTCAATGGATGGTAATTAAAGTTTTCCAAGTGTCAAGCTACCAATGGAGAGGATCTTGACTTTGAGTTTAATTACATTATGATTTAAGTTAATTAAGAGAGAGGATTAAGACTAAGTAAGGCTTATGACACTTGGCATAACATTAATGATGGTTGGTGGGTATATTTGTGTGTGCATTGAATGAGCTTTTCCTCCCCATATTCAGATCATATTTTGGCCAAGGTGAGAGAGAAGAGATAAAAGAGAGGGTTTTGAAGGAGAACCAAGGAAAAGCTATCAACTTTGGTCACTTAATCAAGGATTCAAGGTTAGTTTTTAGTCTTAAGTTGTGCTCCAAGACAACCTATCTTTTGAGGTTAGACTAGAGCGAATCATTGATCAAAAGATTAAGCAGCTAAGGAGCAAGTAGATTCCACTGGTCAAGGTGGTCTGGAAGGGTCTTTCCTTTGGAGAAGCCACACAGGAGATAGAGACTGAGATGAAGGAAAAGTACCCTGAACTTTTCCATTAAGGTATGCTTTAAATTTCGAGGACGAAATTTATTTAGGGGGAGAAATGTCACATCCAGTATTATGGTAATTGGGAATAAGAAATATTCCTAAATAATTAAGGGCCAAAATGATAAGGAGAATTAGAAGAATTTTGGTGGAAATAATTATTATGATTTTCCAAGCCAATTATGGAAATTTGACTAATTAAGGAAAAGTGGTCAAATATAATTATGGAATAATATTTTCAAGCCTTATAAAATTAAGAAAAATAAGGATAATATCATTTGAGAATTATACAGGATTATAAAATTGTTTTTATGACCAAATTACCCTTAGAGAAATTACAAAAGAATTTAAGGGTGATTTAGGCCAATTTAAGGGATTTTATTTGGAAAATTTCAAATAAATATTTTTAAGGGGAATAAAATTCTAACAAAATTCCTATGATATCCCAAGGAATTATAAGAGATTATGGAATTAAATGAAGACCCTCAAGTATCCAAGATTTTTCCCAATACCTTTGAAAAGTAGAAAAATCAAAAAGAGAAGGAATTTAGTTTTGCTTTTTATTTAGTTATTGGGAAATTAAATTTGAGACAAAGAGAGCAATTTGGGAAGATAAAAACAAGGAGAATAAATTAGAGATCTGACAAAAAATAATTACAGAGGCTAAAATATTGTAATTATAGAAACAAAGTTAAACCCAGAGTCAAAGTGCACCGATAAAGCAATACTAGAATCTTGTAATTCAAACGGTCCACAATTAGCCATGTGTCAAGCCCCTAATAGAGAGGATTTGAACTTGCCAAGTGTCATTTCTCAAATGGAGAGAATTTTGACTTTTGGTAATTAATTTCATTTGGATAGAGAAAGTAAGATTAAAGGGGGTAATGACACTTGGAATTTCATTTATGATGGTGGTTGGGATATTTTAGCTCATTAAACAAGCTCTCCTCCCCCATAATTTCAGATGGTGGTTTGGCCAAGTGAGAGGAAGAGAGAAAAGAGAGGGTTTTTTGAAGAAGAAACAAGGAAAAGCTATCAACTTTGGTTACCTAATCAAGGATTCAAGGTTAGTTTCTGGTCTTAAGTTGTTCTCCACCTTGTTTGCTTGAGTTGTATGGTTGAAAAATTCTGTCTCTTCTCATTTTTGGTGCTAGCTAACTGGTTTATCATGAGGGGGAAGAAGTTTGGTTAGTCAAACTTGTTGAGACACTTCAAAGCATGATAGTTTCTAGTGGTTGCAAGTAGTTATTGGTTGTTTTTGAACTATTTTCTTTGATGTTTTTCCTAAGGTTCATTTCGGCGAAGATAGTAAGTGGACCCTAGGATGAGTTTTTTAATGTTTTAAGGCTTCCATGGTGCTCAAAATGAAAAATGGTGTAGGGTAAATCAAAAAGAACAAGTGTTGGAAGCATTAAAATCTAAGTTGTAATTTTGGGTTAAAGAACCCTCTTGGTTCGGTCAAGAGCAACTGAAAGGAGGAGTTTTATTTTCTTAAATCTAAGTATATATTTAGAATCTACATGAAAAACCATATAAGAATAAGTCAAGAAGTAATTTTTAAGGTTAAAAGGAAACAAGTTCAAAAATAAAGAACAAAGGTGGAAGCTTTAAGGAGCAAGAGTCATATTAAGTTGTGTTTTTGCTTTTACTTGGTTTGGTTAATGACTTTTGCTGCCCTTTCTTGATGGATTTCCATGCTAGGGTTTGATATTTGTGAAGGAGAAGAAGAGAAACAAAGAGAACTCAAGCTTTTGGAGCAAGGTAGCAAGTTGAACCTAACTACTAACATTGACTTGGCATTATTGATTATTGCATGATTAATTGCTATTATGTGGATGAACTTTCTTGATTATAATGTGGCTGCTCTTTGCACTTTCTTGCTTCGGCCTTTATGTCATAACTTACTATTAGATCCACTTAGGGTTTAATTAAAACCATTTTGGACCACATTGGATGGTCTTGGGCTCAAAAATCCATGAAAAACGCTGATTTTCGGATATTTACTGTTCATCGGGTAAAAATTCAGTTTTCTGGCCCAACTTCAAAAATTCATAACTTAATCTAGAAAAATCAAAATGGAGTGGTTCAAGATTCTATAAAAATATCTTTGAATCTTATTTTAGAGAAAAATAAGCTTATGAACCAATTCCATTTGAAAAAGTGTCAGGTTTTTGTGAAATTCACCTCTGTCTATTTGGCAAAAATCCTTTTTCCAGGTTCTGAACCTTAACTTTGAAAAATCATTAAAAATCATGTAGTTGGCCATTTTTAATGTGATACCTATCAATTTGAAGCTTAGGATGTGAAATTTAAGTATATGACATTTCATGTGGAAATTCGTTTTGTAACTTAATAAAATATGGCCCTAAACAGACATCCTGCTTAGAGATTACAGCACCAACCATTAATATTTATACATAACCAAAAGTCCATGAATTTTTATGGTGTGACACCATAATTTAGCCTCCAATCTATAGCTTACCCTTGGGAGTTTTAGGCCCTAAAATGTTAAGGTAAGAGTGCGGGTAGGTTTCCAAAAATTTTTGAATTGGGGTCTGAAATTTTAAGGGTTTTGATGTCATGCGATTAATCAAATAAGCTGCTGTGAGAACAGCATCCCCCCAAAAAGAGTTTGGTACATTGTGTCCAAGCAAGAGAGCTTGAGTTACTTCCAGAAGGTGTCTGTTTTTGCATTCGGCTACCCCATTTTGTTAGGGCGTGTGCGCACAGGATGTTAGATGGTGGATTCCATTTTCAACAAAGAAGGTTATGAATTGAGAATTAACAAACTCCTTGCCATTATCACTATGAAAAATTTTATTGAAGTTTGGAATTGGTTTTTAACAAACGTATAGAAATTTTTAAAAATAGAAAACGCTTCAGATTTATCTTTCATCAAGAAAAGCCATGTTAAGTGAGTATGATCATCTATAAAAGTCACAAACCATATGGCCTTAGTATGTGAAGCAACCCGAGATGGACCCCAAACATCACTATGGATGAGAGTAAAGGGTTGTGTAGGTGTGTAAGTATGCGAGGGGTAAGGAGCTTAGGTTTGTTTGGCAAGTTGACAGGTTTTACAATAAAACTGAAAATTTATTTTATTCATAGAGTTCGGAAACAAATGCTTCATGTACTCAAAACTAGGATGTCCAAGTCTAAAGTGCCATAGCATAAAATCTTCTTGTGACATAGAAGATAAACTAGGAGACTTAAAAATAGGTGCAGCCACATATCTCTTGGTTGTAGTGGTTCCTTCAAGATAGTATAGCCTATTATGTTCCTTAGCTTTGCCAATCACCCTCCCTAAAGTTAGGTTCTAAAAGTTACAGTAAAACTTGTTAAAAGTAATGAGGCAATTTAAGTCATAGGTTGCACATTTAACAGACAATAAGTTACAAGGTATCTCTGGAACATAAAGAACATCCTTCAGTACTATATTGTCTGAAATAACGACAGTTCCTGATCCCATAACCTTAGCATATGTATTATTGGCAACCTGTACTCTAGTATGGTCAGAATGAGGTTTAAACTCAGAAAATAATTCTTGAAAACCAGTAATATGATCTGTAGCGCCTGGATCAACAATCCAGATATTTTTAGACCCAGTTATAGTGCTAAGTGCAGCAAGAAGAATGGTACTTACATGGGCTAAGGTCACAGAAGGAGTAGGTTTTTCACTGTTTTTCTCACCAGAATATTTATCCAGAATCTATCTAAGCACCGTGAGTTCATCAATACTTAGAGACCCACTATCTGAATTTGTTGTGAGCAGTCCTTTACCATCCCCTTTGGTTCGTTGCTTCAAGTGTGCTAGTTTCCCGTGAATTTTCCAACAAGCATCTCTAGTGTGCCCATTCTTGTTACGATGATCACATCTCAAGTTTGACTTCTTCCCTTTTGGATCTCCCCCTTGGTTACCTCGGGTAATCATAACAGATCCTTCATTCACTGGTGTGGGAGAGAAGGAGGGAAGGAAAGGAGTAGCATTAGAACCAGAGGTGATATGAATAAGCTCCTTACGGCTTTCCTCATTCCTGACCATGTTGAAGACATCTTCAAGAGATGGGAGTGGTTGTATGCCCATTATACGGCCCCCGACATCTTCAAATGTGTCATTGAGGCCAAGAAGAAAATCGAAGCACCATTCTTTCTCCACTATTTTCCTAAAATTCAGCCCGTCAGATTGGCAGACCCACTGATAGACCTCATATAGGTCAAGCTATTGCCACAGCTTCATTAGCGCACTGAAGTATTGGGTCACCGTCTTCTCCCCCTACGTAAGAGACCGTAGCATCCGTTTCACCTGGAGGAGTGCTGCGGTATTGTCTTTGGCAGAAAAGGTACGTTTGGTTGACTCCCATATTTCCCAAGCAGAGTTGGCCAGGAGATAGTTCTCACTGATCTTGATATTCATAGAGTGGATTAACCAAGTCATGACCATATTATCTTCTGCACACCACGTAGCATACCTCGAGTCCTCAGGTTCCGGTGGCTTTGGGTCCCATGTTAGGTAATGCTCCTTATTGCGTCCTCGTATGAACATTAGGATGTTTCTGGACCATTGAAGATAGTTTTTTCTATTCAAACAATGTGTGATCATCGTTTGTGAGAAAGCGTCAGAGGCAAAGATCATCCCGGGTGTGTGTGATACCCCAGACTGTGAGCTCCCTCCTTTTTCGGTCATTGCTGGTGAGCCTCCTACACTTACCGATGGATTCTGTGAAGAATCATTGCCAGCGGTGAAGGCCTGTGACGAACCGAGCACTGCGTCCCTGAAGGTCATTGCTATTGCTTTGATACCATGATGCTTTTAGACGCTTAAAACTATACATTATTCCACCATAGAAGCCGATACATATAGGTGCAGAGTGTACGATCAGATCGCATGGGATCTTTCTCAAATAATACATCAAATCTAATCATATTAAATTTGGAAATAATCCTATTTGAAATCCCTAAATAAAAGGCAAAATAAAAGGTAGAAAAATAAACTTAATTAAGAGAGTGTAAACAGTAATGATAAATTAGGGTTATCTAGGGGTTAGGCCTAATAAGAATAGGCCCACTGTCAACATCTCCCCATAATAATTTCTACTCCAATGACATGTTATTCTAACCGGGTGACAATGAACCAGGTACCATTATACGTGCAAGCCAATTTGTCTATGCTGGGCGTCAACATTAGGGGTACTAGAGCAGTACATGGGGTGTAAAAATAATTTTTTATAATAAAAATATAAATAATTATTAATGTATGGTGTGATTTTATTTCTAATTTTATAATTTTATAAATAATAAACTCTAGGACCTGTGCAATAAAAGTTTCAAATTAGTGAAACATGCACATGAGTAAGTCCTGTTAAACACAACTACTACATAAAATGAATGTATTTGTCACTCATTTAAAAAGACTACAGAAAACTTCTTTGTATACAATTGGTCATCAATACGACCTATAATAACATGAATATTACCATACATAATCGTGGAGTTATCACATGTGAGCAATCTGCTTTCACTAAGTGAGAAAGTAAATACATGTCTCCTTATGGTACTGGCCTTTAGACCTAAGTGATTTTAACTCTTTTAAATAAATTGCATTATTTATATCTCATCTTGAAATGGATTTCTTTTTATTTTTATGTAAAAAATTAATGAAGAATTTGTCTAAAGCATATCATATGTAGCAAATATTTTATATTTTAAGACCATTCAAAGTTTTTTTTAGTTATGAATCTACACTTAAAAAGTTTTCACCAAGTGAAAAAGCCACTATGTGTCTCCTTTTGATGTCTGCTCTAGGATTAGTACATTTTAATTCTTTTTAATTAATGGTTTTATTTATATATTGACTTGGTAATGATTTTATTTGTATATTAATATATGAAATCAATGATGAATTTATTTAGAACATATCATATAGACCAAATATTTCTTATTTTAAGAATGTTTAGAGTTTTTTAAAATATGGATTTATTATGCCTTAAAAGTTTAGCAAGTTTTTACTAAATGAGAAAATGAACACTTGTCCCATTATGATGCCTTCTATTAGACCCACACAATTTTCACTCTATTAAATAAATGGCATTATTTATATTTTGGCTTGCTATTTATATTTTTTATATATATTATTATATGAAATTAATGATAAATTCTTTTAGACCATATCATATATGGAAAAATTTTCTTACTTAAAGAATTTTAAGAGGTTTTTTAGTTATGGATATTTTAAAAGTTGTTTTCACTAAATGAGAAAGTGAACATATATCAATTACGGTACCTTGTAATTTTCACCTATTTGAATAAATTGCATTGTTTATATATTGATTTGCTATGGATTTTCTTTTTCTATTTATGTCTAAAATAAATGATAAATTTATTCAAAACATATCATATATAACAAATATTTTTTTATTTTAAGCATATTTCTTGATTGGGAATATGATTAGGTATTGCTTTCCATACATATTAAAATGGCAAAAATCAATAAAATTACGTAATTATGATCTGTGGCTGTTGTAATGTAACATTAAGGCCTCCAAGATATTATTTATACTCCTATAATTTGCTGCTCCAATATATAGCCAATAAACCATGCCTCACCATAAAATTTAATGGACTCATCAATGTTGCGCATATAATGGGATTAGCACTCGAATATGGTTTCTTCTTCAGAAAGCATTACAAGCACATAATCGGTATATTCCAAGAGGCAATGCAAAAAAAGAAAAAAAAAAGAAAGAAAAAGAACGGAGATACGTAATCAATTGAAAATTGCATATATGTTTTGAGAGATAAGATTGCAAAAAATCTTGTTGTAAGTAATATTGGAGGTTTTGTATTTGAGGTCCTCTTAAAAGAATTTGTATTTTCTATTCTTCTAACAACTCAAATTTAAAATTGGAAAAAGAACTCAACTGATTTAGAAATAGAGGAACGGATAGCTTTCCACACTCATTAAATTTAAAATAATAATGAGAAGTTAAGATGACCGAGATAAAAGAGTAAAATTCAAAATTATGCATATAGACACGCACATATAAACTCTATGTCTAGAATCTAAAACAAATTCAAATAACTCAATTAATAAATTCAAATTGAAATCATTGATCATAAATATATAATTTATGATCTTCCACCACTTTTAAATGTTAAATTCAAATAATACATATGTGGGAAGATATTTATTTTTTAATTTCATAACTCCCAAAAAAAGTTCACATGAGAGACAAAATAGGAATAATGGGAAATTAAAATAATGCAAAATCATATTCTTGAGGCATTCAGACGGCTAAAAAAAAATGGCATTCAACCTTATGGCTTTCACAAACTATCCTAATTTCATGCGCCACCTGCTCTTTGCCTAAGTTCTGGGTTCTTCAACCTCCGCCATACATCTTCCTCCATCATATTTCTGGATTGAGTGAGTATGGCACTTCCTATAATTTATCAATTTATAAATCAATTTAATAATAAAAAATTGCCCCACGTTCCTGGATTTTTGTGATGATAGCTCTTTCTATAATTTATCATTTTATAGATTAATTTAAATATTAATAGATTTATAAATCAATTTAATAATGAAAAACTGTTCCACGTCTCTGGATTCTATCATTATAGCTCTGCCTATAATTTATCAATTTATAAATCAATGTAAATATTAAGTGGCCAATTTTAATATTAAGTGGCATTGGTGTATATAGTAATCACGACTGGATAAATATACAATCTTTCAAATACAAAACTTTGGATTTCAAATAATTTGGCATAACAGTGCTTTGGATTTCAAATACAAACTTTCAGACTGCAGAATTCCAACCAAAAACTCTCAAATTGAATACCCACGATCATATAAAATAAAAAATAAAAAATTCTAAGAATTCTGGGTTTGTTAGTTTAAACTAAACACGATCACCAACGCAGATATATAGAACTATTAGAAACATGGGTAGGAAATGTTTTAAAAAAAAAAAAGTTAAAAAAGGTGGGATTTTTTTTTTAAAAAAAGAACATTTATCTACCCATAGACGATGCCACGTGTCATGCTATCAGCTACTCCTGCCTTGTATGGGATTTTTCTTTTTGAGAAAAGAACATTTATATGATTTTATGAGGGATTTCTTGTAGAAGATTGCATTTACATACATAATGATAAAAAATCGCCACGCAAAATCCGGATTTTATGATTATACCCACACGTTTCCGGACTTATGTTGGGTTTATTAATAATTAATAAAACATACAATTATATGATTTTATTAAGGATTTCTTTTAGAAAATTGCATTTAAATATATTTAAATATATAATAAAAAACTTCCTCATGTTTTTGGATTTTGGGATTATAGCTCTTCCTATAATTTATCAATTTATAAATCAGATAATATAAAATAATTTGAAAAAAGAAGAAATTCTGGGTTTGTAAGTTTAAACTAAACACGATCACCAACGCGAATATATAGGATTATTGGAAACATGGGCAGAAAATAGTTAAAAAAAATAGTTAACAAAGATGGGATTTTTTTTATTTAAAAAAGAACATTTATCTACCCTTAGACGATGCCATGTGTCGCCCTGCCAAATACTCATGCCTTGTATCTCTACTTTTATATATTAATAGGCTCAGACCCTAAACCTATTCGCCTCAGAAGAGGTGCCACCCTAATCTCCCTTCTCTAACTTGGGAGTAGGCTCAATCATCAAATGATGGTTCAAGCTATTCTCTGTAATTCGGTAGGCCTCAACTGCCTTGTTGAAGTGCTCGAACGGTTTCGGAGCAATTATCTCCCTTAAGGACTGCTTTAGTCCTCTGACCATCTTTTTGGTCATCTACCTTTCATCATCTCGGTCATACTGGCAACTGAAGTAGTGAGAAGGACATCTAAACTTAGCTAAGTACTCATCAAATGACTCGTTATCCTTTTGCTTCAGGGTTAGGAATTCTGCTTCCCTTTCATCCGTGATTGACCTCAGAAATACTTTTCATAAGACTGCTCTAGGAACACTTCCTATGTCGCTCTCGTTTTCCAAGCATCCAGAAGAATCTTGATATTCTTCCTACTAATGATCAGTGTCCTTTTCTGGCTGGTAGATAGCCATTTGGGCTTTCCTCTTAGTCAGACAGTTCAGAACTTTGAAAATCATGATCTAGTCTTCTGCTGCTTGGATGTCAATCACTCCATCGAAGGATCGCGGATTGTGCTTGCAAAAGCGAATCATCCACTGCTGGATGCTGTCGTGTCTACTGCTGGCATTACCGATCTAGGCAATTGTTATGTTGCTTACGCTGCTGAGCTTTCTTCCTCTGGCTACCTCCTGTTGAGGTTAGCCACTGCCACTGCTACCGCTGCTACTATTACAGCATCTCTTTCTTGTTCCTAGCTAGCTTATGCCGCTCTCAGCCCTCCAATAGCCTTTTATTGCTATTCTAAGTGATCCAAAATTAATCGTAGTAGATTGGAAGGGACCTTTACATCGTGTCTTGAGGGTCTCTCTAGCAAAGTGTTTCATCGGGTTCTAACCACTATGCTAACTAAACAGACAGTATATCTGAGGAACAAGAAATAAACATCATGCTTGGATTTTATTTAGCAACATATGCATTCATAATACATCAGTCATTAGTCACAGCAATATAGTTTAACATACATAGCCATCAAAAATGCCAGACTAACCTACTCAGGTTAGTTGTACCAAAACAAAGTCCTATATCAATTTTACGAGGATCTGACTATCTAAAAATAGTGAATATTAACAAAGTTTTCAAAGTGCTGGATGTAATCCTCAACACCTAAATCCACTATCTGATTCAGGCGACAGAACTTATATACCCAAAAGGATAAATATGGAAGCACGTATGTCATCGTAAAGATCCAGTCCTTGGTGTCTAGATAAGGGTTACCCAGTTGATAAGTCTCATTATTTGCATACATTTCTAGCCCTAAACTCATGCTTTTGCCATCGATATTTGCATACTTTGTGCATAATTAGCTTCCATTGTGCATAAGAGTTGGTGAGAGGAATTGTGAGGTTTTGCATGTGTTTTTACATATTTTTATATGATTTTATATGTGTGTACTTTTGATCCTTGCTTTGGTGTGAATTTCAGGGAGTTTCAATTCTGTCTGAGGCGCCACAGCGGATTTAGGAAGGCGCCACGGCGGATTTCCAAGGGGACTCTCGGTAAAAGGTGCCGCGGCGGATAGAAGGAGGCGCCACGGCGGATTGGCATTTACATGTAGCTCAGATTCAATAATCCAAACGACACCGTATTGGTAATCCGCCGCGGCGGATTGACGGAGGAGCCGCGGCGGATGACGCATATCAGCAATTTGAACCAGAAACGATCGAACAACGCGGGAGGAGGAAATTGGATGACCCGGATCATGGAGCTCCATCCTAAAAGGCGCGGATCCTAGCCAGATGAAGGGAGTTAGTTACAAAATGGAAAGAAGGAGATTCGGGGGGGATCACCATTCTTCTCCAATACACTCTCCCTCCGTCTCAGCTCTCTCCATCTCATCCATTTCTTCATCTCACCATCTCAATCTCCTTCCGTCAAGTTCTGCCATGGGGATTTGGGAGCATCTCAGTGTAGTTCTCCTTACAGCCATGAGCAGCTAAGCGTCCGTGTTCATCCTGGAAATGAAGCAAACCTGAGTTCCTGATTCAATTAAAGGGAGTTTCTTCTAGATTCTTAGCTCTAGTCTGAATCTATAGAATGATTGAGCGAGTTGTTCAATTCAAGTTGTAGTTCAGGATTTGATTTGATTTACTCTTTCACTGGAGTTGTTGAATCTGATTAGGATTAGTAGAATGATATTTCATTTACAAGATCAAGTTGAGATTGTTCCTTCTAATTCCTTAGTCGTATTGCATTGTGGTTTCTGGACAAGTTGTTTCAGTTCTCATAATCAATTCAACATATTTTTAAGACAATGCACGGTTGTGATTGTCACCGGAGGATTGATTTATCATTTTATTTTTCCTAAGCCGAATGATTCTAGCCTTGTTGTTGATTCATACGAGTTGTAGTCTTGACATCAAGGGAGCCAGCGAGTTGTTGGCCAAGTCTTGATTTGGTTGTTGAACTCCTGCATCCATAAGTGGACTAGGAAGGTAGAGCACATTTCCAGGAAAACACTTCACTCATATCTGATATTCTATCACTCATTCACTTCACAATTTCTCACTTAGATAAACCAAAAGATACAAACATTTACATTCTACATTTGCAAAGCCAGAAAATCAATATAAATAACTAGATCACTTCCACTGTTAATAATTTGTGAAGGCATTTAATTGACAAAACTCTTGAACAACAAGCCTCCTTGAGAAGAATGACCTAGGGTTGAGCCACTGCACTTCCAAGCTTAATTCTAGTATTTTTGAGAGCCCCTAACGACAAGGCTTTATCAAATTGGCGCCGTTGCCGGGGAGCCTTACTTGTTGAGGTTCTGAGCAATTCACTGGTGTGCCAAGAAAATTTTCATGTTTGAAAACCCAAAACTTTAGAAAAAGTAGCTTTAGTGTTTTTGAGTTGTGCTGTATGTTCACTTTTGTGCTTTGTTGTTAAGTAGTTTCCCTTTTTGCTATGTTTTAAATTCATTCCACAGGTTGTCAAGGAGTTAACGCAATTGAGTAGGCTGTGAATTGTTTGAATCCTTGCTGTAGCAACCTTTTCCCTTTTAATTGTTCTTCCATTTAACCTAATGATGGTTGGTTGTTTTTATGCTTTTGAGATATTTTTCTTGTTGACAAACTAATACCATTGTGTTAAGGGGTTCAATTTGCAGGAGTGAAGGTGTGAACAGTGTCAGAAGCTGCTGCAGAATTCTTCCACCTGGTTTATCAGTACCAGGCGCCGCGGCGGATAGCATCAGGAGCCGCGGCGGATTTCACAGAATCAATCCTGCAAAAAGAGCCGCGGCGGATTGCACCAGAGGCCGCGGCGGATTTCACCTGATCCCTTCTTAGCTTTTTGTTCTCTCTTTGACTTCTGTCTTTTGTCTAATTGCTTTTTCACATTTATTTTATTAGTCTATTCTAGTGTTCTTTAGTTGCATGTCCCAGGATAAAGGTCTTTTACCTTTTGATTGGGAAATCAATAGAACTCTTAGGCAAATCAAGAAAACCAAACAAATAGCTGAGTCTAGTAAGCAACCTATAGTGAGAGACTCTCATCCTCAAGTTGAATCTTGTTCTTCCTCAGAATCTGAATCTACTTTAGGAGGGTTTATAGACAATCATTTTGTGATGGATCAAAATAATAACAATGCCCAAACTGAGAGAGGTGATGCTACAAATAGACATCAAAATGAAAGGCAAGCTGAAAATGTTCTCCATAATGCTAATATTCAATTGAATAGAGATGAGGAGAATAGGAGCATTAGAGAAATTAATAACTCAAGTGTGAACTGTGATCCATGTGGTTTTTATAACTTTGAAGCTGATTTTGAACTTAAAGGTACCTTGATTAATGCCTTACCAAGATTCCTTGGTCTTGCAGGGGATGATCCATATAGGCACCTTCAGAATATGCATGCGGTTTGTTCCTCTATGAAGCCACATGGTGCTCAATTGGAAGACGTGTTAAGGAGAGCTTTCCACTTTACATTAGAGGGAAATGCCAAAGAATGGTTGCAAAGCCTACCTCAGCACTTCACAACACTTACATGGGAGCAACTTAAGAAGGCCTTTTTAGAGAAGTACTTTCCTGCATCAAGGACATCTAAATTGAGGAAGGCAATCTATGGAGTTCAACAAGATAGTAGAGAGACCTTGTATGAGTATTGGACAAGATTTCTAGCTATGCTTTCTAAATGTCCAAATCATCAAATCAGCAAGTCTAATCTAGTTCAATATTTCTATGAGGGCTTGCTATCTCATCACAAGAACACAATAGATGCTGCAGCCCATGGTTCACTATTTGATTTGACTCCTCACAATGCTTGGGAATTATTGGAGAAGATGGCCAACAACAATCAGCAATTCAGCACAAGGGATAACCAATCTGTCAATGAAATTTTAAGATCAAATCCTACTAACTTAGACTCTCAATTTGCTGCCTTATCAAAAAGGATGGACAAGAGAATGACTAGGATGGAGCAACTCTTGTCAACTAAACAATGTGGTGCTATGGGAACATCTCAAGCCTTGGTAGCTCCCTCTTGTGACTCCTGTGGTTCTATGATGCATTGTACTGAATCTTGCCCTTCTCAATTTGAAGAAGTGTCAGCCATGTATCAACAAAGAGCCGGTCAATATCAGCAAAGGAACCCTTTCTCCAACACTTATAACAAAGGATGGAAGGATCATCCCAATTTTAGATGGGGAGGAGGAGAGAACAACAAGGAGAGATTCATGCAGAATAGGTTCCAGCAACGTCAACATTCAGAACAAGTTATGGTTCCTTCCCAAACTACTCAAGAAGTTGGGAATTCAAGGAATGATGACATGTCTCTCTTGTTGAAAAGCATGAACAGTATGAATGCTAATCTCAGTGCTATGGCATCTCAAATGGACAGAATTGATAAGCATACCACTGCATCTGATGCAAGAATGGCTGCTATAGAGAATAGGGTTGAACAATGGGAAACTAAGACAGCAAACTTGGCTAACTTTGTTACCCAAATTTCAGATAATTTCAGCAGTCTTCAAGCAAAAACAAGTGGAGCTTTGCCTTCCAATACTGTGATTAATCCCAAGTCATTGAATGCCATAAGTTTGAGAAGTGGAAGAAAGGTGACATTCAATGAGAATGATGAAGAATCTGACTTGGATGAAGATCATTACACTAAAGGGAATTCTACTCATGAAAAGAAACCACCAAGTGTGGAATCTGAAAGCTTAAGAGAGAAGCAACTTCTGCAAGCAAGAAAAGAAACCGGATGTAGAAGTGCAACTACTGAAGGTTGCACAACTGAAGCCGGCCCTTCAACTATGGATGATAAAGGCGTCCATGAAACACCATTGAGAGAGGACTTGAGGCAATCTTCTTCAAGAATTGCAGATCCTAACCAGGACAATGGGAAGATTGAGCAAGAGAAAGTTGAAGATCCTCACAAGAGCAATAAACCGGGAAGTCAAGGTAAGGAGGTAAGCTTGAAAGATCTACCTTTTCCTAAAGCTTTTATGTTTGGGCAGAAGGTTGCAAAAGAAAAGCAAAATAAAGAAGTTTTAGATTTCTTTAGTAAAGTAGAAATTAACATTCCTCTGCTGGATTTGTTGAAGAAAGTGCCTGAATATGCAAAATTCTTAAAAGACATTTGCACTAATAAAAGAAAGTTTAAAACTAATGAGTTGGTGCAAGTTGGCCCTAATGTTTCAGCCCTTTTTAAAGCTCAATTACCTGTGAAATGCCAAGATCCAGGAGCTTTCTCCATTCCTTGTCAAATTGGTAAGTTTCATATTTCTAAAGCTTTACTAGATTTGGGTGCTGCTATCAATGTGATGCCAAGTTCTGTTTATTATGCTTTGGGAGTTGAAATCATGAAACCCACAAGTGTCTTAGTGCAACTAGCTGATAAGTCTATTAGGAATCCCAAGGGAATCTTAGAAGACATTTTGGTTCAAGTAAAAGACCTTGTATTTCCTGCTGATTTTTATGTGTTAGATATGACTAATGAGGCCATAAGTGAAAGCACATTGATTTTGGGTAGACCATTTCTAAGAACTGCCAACACCATGATTTGCATGAAAGATGGGATTATAAAAATGGAATTTGGTGGACAAGAAATTCAATTTAACATGTATGAGATGATGAAACATCCGCATGAGGATTCTCTGTTAGGGCTTAATATGATTGATGTGTCACTTGAAAATGAGTGTGAATCTATTTTTGAGCATGATAACAATGATGATACTGAAGATTCCTTCATCTCTTTCTCCTCCATATATTCTCCTTCATCTTCTTTTTCTTCACACCTTGATGATGTGCCTAGCATTGATTCTAAAATTGATGGCTGGCTTTCCACTTGGAGTGAATTGTCTTCAGTTTCATCCATTAAGTCTTCCATTGATGCTAATTCCACTCTGTCAAGTGATGAACAACTTGCAAAAAGATTGCTTGTAGATTTCTCAACAGCACAAGAGAATAAATCAACTCCTATACAAGGAGGGGAAGGTGAAGGGCACAAGACTCATGATTGCAAGGCCAGCCCAAGTCTCATGGATGAACCTCCATTCAAGGAGCATGCAGCTGAACCTTCTGAACAACAGGATTTGCCTTTAAATTCTTATCACATTTTGTATTCCAATCCTGTTTACAAGTCACTTGATCTTAATTTCTTTAACCATGCAGAACTGGAACACCTCTTGGAAATCATGCGAAGTGCAGCTACTCCCAACCCTAGGAGATTAAGCATGACACCAACCAAATTTGCTGAAATATGTAGCATAGGGAGTGCACTTTTGCAATCTAATTTTACTTCTGAAATTGGAATTCCCCAAGATTATTCTGCATCTAACTTTGAGTTTTCACATGGATTTACAAATGTTTTAAATGCATTGTTGCAGGGACCAACTAAGGAGAGTTACTCACATGAGGATGAATGTACAACTGAAATTTTTGGTATTGAAGCCTTGAAGCAATCTGGAAAAAATTGCACTACCTTGGAACTCAAGAAACTGATACCCTCAGTAGTTCAACCTCCTGAATTGGAGCTTAAACCCTTACCATCAACACTGAAATATGCATTTTTAGCTGAAAATGAAAGACTCCCGGTGATAATCTCTAACTCTTTAACTGATATTGAGGAATCTCAATTACTTGCTGTTTTGAAAAGGTATAAAAGTGCAATTGGGTGGTCTTTAGCAGATATTCCTGGTATTAATGCTTCAATTTGCACTCATAGAATATTGTTAAATGAAAATGCAAAGCCCATAAGGCAACCTCAAAGAAGACTTAACCCACTCATACTTGATGTTGTTAAAAAGGAAGTAACAAAGCTGCTTAGTGCTGGTATCATATACCCTATTTCAGATAGTGAGTGGGTAAGTCCAGTTCAGGTTGTTCCTAAGAAAAGTGGGATCACTGTGGTTAGGAATGAAAAAAATGAATTAATCCCCACTAGAATCCAGAATTCTTGGCGTGTTTGCATTGATTATAGGAAACTTAATGATTCTACAAGAAAAGATCATTTTCCTCTACCCTTTATAGATCAAATGCTTGAAAGATTAGCTTGTAAATCTCACTATTGTTTCCTTGATGGTTTCAGTGGCTATTTTCAGGTTCCCATTGCACCTCAAGATCAAGAGAAGACTACATTCACTTGTCCCTTTGGCACATTTGCATATAGAAGAATGCCATTTGGACTTTGCAATGCACCGGGCACATTCCAAAGGTGTATGCTATCATATTTAGTGATTTGTTAGAGAATGGAATTGAGGTGTTTATGGATGACTTTACCATCTATGGAAATAATTTTGATGAATGCTTAGTGAACTTGGAAAAAGCTCTATCAAAATGTGTTGAAAAGGATCTTATTCTGAATTTTGAAAAATGTCACTTTATGGTTCAACAAGGAATAGTTCTAGGTCACCTAATTTCTGAAAAGGGAATAGAGGTAGACAAAGCAAAGGTTGAAGTAATTTCCTCTCTACCCTATCCAACAAATCTTAAGGAGCTTAGATCTTTCCTAGGCCATGCTGGATTTTATAGAAGATTCATAAAAGATTTTAGTAAAGTGACCTTTCCAATGTCTAAATTGCTGCAAAAAGATGCTTCCTTTGATTTCACTGATGAGTGTAAGATGTCTTTTGATGAGATTAAATCCAGATTGACTTCTCCACCTATTTTGACTTGCCCTAATTGGAATTTACCATTTGAATTGTGTTGTGATGCCTCTAATAATGCAGTGGGTGCAGTTTTGGGACAAAAGGATGGTAAGGTTTCCAAGGTTATTGCTTATGCTTCAAAGACTCTAGATAAGGCTCAAACTAATTACACAACTACTGAAAAGGAGCTCTTTTCTATTGTTTTTGCATTAGACAAGTTTAGGCCTTACCTAATTAACTCTAAGGTTACTGTTTTCACTGATCATTCTGCTGTCAAGTATCTTTTCAGCAAGCCACAATCCAAACCGAGGCTCTTAAGGTGGATGTTGTTGATCCAAGAGTTTGACATTGACATCAAAGACAAACCTGGAGCAGAAAATGTGGTGGCTGACCATCTAAGTCGCTTACCAGAAACTACAAGGGGAGTAATCGGTTCAGATTCTGTTTGTGATGAGTTTAAGGATTGTTCTGTTTCTGCCTTGTCTCTCTTGGAACCTTGGTATTGCCATATTGTCAACT
Source organism: Neltuma alba (assembly GCF_004799145.2). Lineage (NCBI taxonomy): Eukaryota > Viridiplantae > Streptophyta > Magnoliopsida > Fabales > Fabaceae > Neltuma > Neltuma alba. The sequence goes on along the minus strand of NW_021632159.1, from coordinate 7,222 downwards.
TTTTAGTTGCTGGTCTAATTCCCCCCTCTTTGTCTCATTTTCAGATGCAGAAGATTAAGAGTGAGTCTAAGCACTACATTTGGGATCCTCCAATCCTTTGGAAGGTATGCAGCGACCAAATCATTCGGAGATGTGTACCAAATGAAGAATTTCAAGACATCCTGCATGCTTGCCACTCTCAAACTTGTGGAGGTCATTTTAGTGCTAACAAGACTGCAAGAAAAATATTGGAAGCTGGTTTGTATTGGCCATCACTCTTTAAAGACTCTTATGAGTATTGCAAGAATTGTGACATTTGTCAAAGATTTGGTGGCCTAACTAAGAAACATGAATTACCCCAACACCCAATGCTTTTCTGTGAGGTGTTTGAAGTATGGGGTATTGATTTTATGGGCCCCTTTCTTCCTTCTATGGGTTTTACATACATTCTTCTTGCAGTTGATTACCTTTCAAGATGGGTAGAGGCCATAGCAACCAAAAAGAATGATGCTGCTACTGTTTTAAAATTTCTAAAAAATAACATCTTTTCTAGATTTGGCATTCCTAGAGCAGTAGTTAGTGATAATGGCACTCATTTTTGTAATAAATTGCTACAAGGGTTATTCACCAAGTATGGTGTGACACATAAGACATCCACACCTTATCATCCCCAAAGTAATGGGCAAGCTGAAAATGCAAATAGAGAAATCAAGAAGGTGTTGGAACGAATAGTTAAACCATCTAGGAAGGATTGGAGTGCCAGATTAGATGATGCTTTGTGGGCATATAGAACTGCATTTAAAACCCCAATAGGCATGTCTCCTTACAGATTGGTTTATGGTAAGATGTGTCACCTACCGGTTGAGATTGAACATAAGTCTCTTTGGGCTGTAAAAGCATGTAACCTTGATTTTGATTCTGCTGGTATGGAAAGATTATTGCAATTGCAGGAACTTGAAGAGTTGAGACTCGAAGCATATGAAAATTCCAGGTTCTATAAGGAGAAGACAAAGATGATTCATGACAAGCAAATCCTAAGGAAGACTTTCAAGGTTGGAGATAAAGTGTTGCTGTATAAAGCACGATTCACATTTAAACCTGGGAAGTTGAGCACTAGATGGGAAGGACCATACTTGGTCACTAAAGTTCACAAATTGGCATGATAGAGCTGCTAGATGAGAAGAGCAGTAAGACTTTCAAGGTCAATGGTCACCTGCTCAAAATCTACAAGGAGAATTTTGATCCACCATAATTTCAGGTTGTCCCCTTCCTTACACACTTTAGTCTGTGTTTATTTGATTATTATCATTCTTGAACTCCATTTTTGAGCAAGTGTGGGGGAGGGCATAACTAGTAGCAAGTGTAGGTTGTTTTTAGTTTGTTTTGAAGTGTTCTGTTGTTTCTTTCCATTCCTTCCCTTACCAATTTTCCTTGCTATCTTTTGTTCAAATTTGCATTGAGGGCAATGCAAGGATCAAGTGTGGGGGAGTGAATGTTGTGTTTTTGTGTGTTCTGTGTCTTTTGTAGAAGAACCTCAGTTTTCAAAAACTTTTTGAAGGTTTAAGCTTGCTTCAGGATTTCTAATGTTACATTGTGACTGATTTGATTTAGAAATTAATATCTTGAAGTGAAATTTTCTAATGCATAGAGATTAAGCATGATGTGTTCTTTACCTGAGGTGAATGAATATGGAAGACAAGCCTAGTTGGAAGGATTCTTTGAGCCTTTATATTCATTTCTGGTGTGTGCATTCACTTAGTTCTTATACTCTCTAGAACTTGTCTTAGTTCTTAATCAAGACCACATGTAACATTAGTATTCTTGAACATGATTGAGGCATTCATTCAATTAGCTACTTAGACCAAATGGCCAACCCCTACATGATTTATCCCTTGTTACCCATTTGAGCCTTTTAGCTGAATTTTTCCATTCATTTCACTCTCATTATAAAATCTTTCCTACAAGGATGCATATTTCATTTCATTAATTCCTTTTAGAATTCACTAGCATTTTGATGGATTCAATTGATGGATTGATATGAGGAGATGCATACTTGAGCTGGGTGAAAAAAAAAAAAAAAGAAAAGAAAAAGAAAGAAGAAAACATGCGAATGAAAAAGAAAAGAAAATAGGAAAGTTGATGAAAAAAATGAAAAAGCAAGGAAAGGAAAAGAAAGTGGGAATAAAAGCACCTTTATAGCTTAAGAATTCAAGATCAAGAATCAACCTTAAATTGAACATTACTAATGCTATTGAATTCTACACATTGATTCACATATTATCTCCATCCTCATATGCATCCTTGTGCATTTCTTTCCATCCTTTACATTACAAGCCACAAAAGTCCTCTTGATTCTTGAGTACTTATGTATTTAGGTGGTGGAGAGGTAGAGCTATTACAAGCATATGGTAGAGCATTTGAACAAGTGAATTGAGTGAAAGAACCTTAAACATTGTGAGTTGAGTGATTAATTCCCTTGTGTGGTCTTCTATATCTTATTCACTTAGATTAAATTACATATCATTGCTTGATTTCTTTGCACAGAATGTTCCATGGATGGATGTTGGTTGAAGAATCATTTGGCTGTAGTTGTAACCTGAACTTTTGAGCTTGCTTATTCCTTTCTCTCATCCTTCTCTTTCACATTATGTTTAGACTTGATTTGCCCAGGAGTGCAAAAGCTAAGTGTGGGGGAGTTGATAAGTCTCATTATTTGCATACATTTCTAGCCCTAAACTCATGCTTTTGCCATCTATATTTGCATACTTTGGGCATAATTAGCTTCCATTGTGCATAAGAGTTGGTGAGAGGAATTGTGAGGTTTTGCAGGTGTTTTTACATTTTTATATGATTTTATATGTGTGTACTTTTGATCCTTGCTTTGGTGTGAATTTCAGGAGTTTCAATTCTGTCTGAGGCGCCACAGCGGATTTAGGAAGGCGCCACGGCGGATTTCCAAGGGACTCTCGGTAAAAGGTGCCGCGGCGGATGAGAAGGAGGCGCCACGGCGGATTGGCATTTACATGTAGCTCAGATCAAAATCAAACGACACCGTATTGGTAACCGCGCGGCGGATTGACGGAGGAGCCGCGGCGGATGACGCATATCAGCAATTTGAACCAGAAAGATCGAACAACGCGGGAGGAGGAAATGGATGACCCGGATCATGGAGCTCCATCCTAAAAGGCGCGGATCCTAGCCAGATGAAGGGAGTTAGTTACAAAATGGAAAGAAGGAGATTCGGGGGGGATCACCATTCTTCTCCAATACACTTCCCTCCGTCTCAGCTCTCTCCATCTATCCATTTCTCATCTCACCATCTCAATCCTTCCGTCAAGTTCTGCCATGGGGATGGGAGCATCTCAGTGTAGTTCTCCTTACAGCCATGAGCAGCTAAGCGTCCGTGTGTCATCCTGGAAATGAAGCAAACCTGAGTCTGATTCAATTAAAGGAGAGTTTCTTCTAGATTCTTAGCTTAGTTGATCTATAGAATGATTGAGCGAGTTGTTCAATTCAAGTTGTAGTTCAGGATTTGATTTGATTTACTCTTTCACTGGAGTGTTGAATCTGATTAGGATTAGTAGAATGATATTTCATTTACAAGATCAAGTTGAGATTGTTCCTTCTAATTCCTTAGTCGTATTGCATTGTGGTTTCTGGACAAGTTGTTTCAGTTCTCATAATCAATTCAACATATTTTTAAGACAATGCACGGTTGTGATTGTCACGGAGGATTGATTTATCATTTATTTTTCCTAAGCCGAATGATTCTAGCCTTGTTGTTGATTCATACGAGTTGTAGTCTTGACATCAAGGGAGCCAGCGAGTTGTTGGCCAAGTTTGATTTGTGTTGAACTCTGCATCCATAAGTGGACTAGGAGGTAGAGCACATTTCCAGGAAAAACTTCACTCATATCTGATATTCTATCACTCATTCACTTCACAATTTCTCACTTAGATAAACCAAAAGATACAAACATTTACATTCTACATTTGCAAAGCCAGAAAATCAATATAAATAACAGATCACTTCACTGTTAATAATTTGTGAAGGCATTAATTGACAAAACTCTGAACAACAAGCCTCCTTGAGAAGAATGACCTAGGGTTGAGCCACTGCACTTCCAAGCTAATTCTAGTATTTTTGAGAGCCCTAACGACAAGGCTTCATCACCAGTCCTTAAGTCTGATATAACACCTTACTCCCTGAAGGTATTCTAGGTAGATGTTCGGGTCTTGCTCATCCTCATCTTCTGATATGTCGACCCAAGAATTCCAACTTCTCTCTCAACTGATCCTGACTACAGATCTTAGGCTCAGTTGGAACAGGGATAGGTACTCGGTGTCAGGGGTATCCCTGGCTGGTACTAGGTTCGGGGATGTCACTTAGGTGTACACTTAGGCTAACAAGCTGTCCGTGTGAGACTGAATGTCAAAAACTAGGATCCATTGGTTCTTGATACATATTTAATTTTGGGATCCACCGGGTTACTAGGTCTAGGAAGGTTCATTAAATCCCTCAACAGTAACCCCTTAAAAGTAACTCTATGCTCTAGATAATTGTTGGACTCCTTTGTGAATATCCTAGGCTAGCAGTCCCCATAGTCCATCCCATTAGATCCTCTTCGGTGAGATCGGTCATGTTAACATCCCAATCATGACTGACTTCTCAAATCTTGCGTCCCAATCATTGTGTTTTCCATCACAACTCCTGTAACAATATGTTAATTTTCCTTTTAATTGACATATTAAGAAGTAAAGCGTTCTATCCTATGCCAAAACCTCCACTCTGATACCAAAATGTCACAACTTACTATCAGATCCACTTAGGGTTTAATTAAAACCATTTAGACCATATTTGATGGTTGGGCTCAAAAATCCATGAAAAATGCTGATTTTCAGATTTTTACTATTCATCGGGGTAAAAATCCAATTTTCTGGCCCAACTTCAAAAATTCATAACTTAATCTAGAAAAATCAAAATGGAGTGGCTCAAATTCTATAAAAAATCCCTTTGAATTCTATTTCAAGGAAAATAAGCTTATGAACTAATTCCATTTGAAAAAGTGTCAAGTTTTTGTGAAATTCACCTCTGTCTATTTGGCAAAAATCCTTTTTTCAGGTTTGAACCTTAAGTTTGAAAAATCATTAAAAATTGTGTAGTTGGCCATTTTTAATGTTCTACTGATAGACCTTGTCGCTAGGTAATCAAAGTTTTATTAGGGAAATGCAGCAAGTGAGGCACTACCTAGGTCATTCTTCACAAGGAGCCTTAAGTTGTATTTCAATTCTTAACAATTCACTTTTAATTATCAAATTACCAAGATGAAAGCTTGAGTTCAGAAAAGGAAAATTGAAACAAGAAACAAATCTAATGAAAGGTAAAAGGCAAAAGAAGATTCAGATAAGAGATAGTAGTTCCCCTAGCAATTTATCCAACCTTCCTTGTTCAATCTTATAATTTGGAGTCTCTTAATGTCAATTAAATGGATAGATTCAGCTACTGCTAAAATCTCTCTTAACACATATCAGAAACAACTTATCTTACTAGATTCATTATCTTGATCTGTAAAAAGGAAAATCAATTGACAAGAACACTTGAGAAGTGAGTTGCAATTCTCTAAGGATGACCACAACTAGAATCATCAATTTATTCAACCAAAATTCAGATTTACAGAACAACAGTCCAAGTAAAAACGAATTAGATTTACAAATCAACAGAGAATCCTCTATTCAACTGAATTAAAGGACACAACTCACATCTGAATGTTCAATCAGATCTAAATTCCAAGAAACATAAATCTAATCACTCAACCTTCATTCTAATCACAATTGTTCAACTGAAACAAATGACTCTTAGAATAGAAAGTGGAAAATAGATCTGAAATGACTCCCTGTTCAGCTCCATGAACTCAGGTCAGCTTCATTGCTAGAAGAACTTGGAAATTCAGCTACTCATACTCTGGATTAGGGTAGAAACAGCAAGAATGATGAATGAAGATCCATGGTTGATCGGTGGAAATTGATGAATTTGGACGAAAATGGAAGAGAGAAAAGGAGAGAGGCGGAGAGAGCAAGAAAATCGCGTCTGGAGGAGAATGGGCAACTAAAAATCTAATTCTGGCTGAAGCGCGCGACTCTGCTTTTAAATCTGGAAATTTCGGTCATCCGCCGTGGCGCCTCTAATCATCCGCTGCGGCGCCTGTGGCCTGTACGGTGCCGTTTTGATTAGTGATCCTGCACTTCATGTAAAAACATCAATCCGCCGTGGCGCCTCTGATCATCCACCGCGGCGCCTTTTACCAAGAGTTCCTTGGAAATCCGCCGTGGCGCCTTCTCATATTCGCCGCGGCGCTTCTTTTAAACAGAACTGAAACTCCCTGAAATTCACACCAAGCAGGAATTAAAAGTACACACACACAAAATCATATAAAAACATGTAAAAACACCTATAAAACCTCACAATTCCTCTCACCAACTCTTATGCACAATGGAAGCTAATTATGCCCAAAGTATGTAAATATAGATGGCAAAAGCATGTGTTTAGGGCTAGAAATATATGCAAATAATGAGACTTATCAATCCCCCACACTTAGCTTTTGCACTCTGGGCAATCAGGTCTAACATGATGTGAAAGAGAAGGATGAGAAATAAGGAATAAGCAAATTCGAAAATTTAGGTCACAGCTGCAACTAACAATGATTCTTCAACCAACATCCATCCATGGAACATTCTAATGCAAAGAAACCAAGCAATGATATGTAATTTATCTAAGTGAATAAGATATAGAAGACTACACCAGGGAATAGTGTATCACTCAACTCACAAAGTATTAAGGGTTCTTTCACTCAATTCACTTATTCAAATGCTCTACCATATGCTTGTATAGCTCTACCTTCCACCACCTAAATACATAAGAGCTCAAGAATCAAGAGGACTTTTGTGGCTCGTAATGTAAGGGTGGGGAGAAATGCACAAGGATGTATATAGGGATAGAGATAATATATGAATCAATGTGTAGAATTCAACAGCAGTAGTAATGTTCAATTGAGGGTCTAACTTCTTGATCTTGAACTCTAAGGCTGTGTACAGGTGCTTTATTCTTACTTTCTTTTCTTTTCTTGGTTTTTCATCTTTTTCAACTTTTCTATTCTCTCTTTCTCTCTTTCTCTTTTTTTTCTTTTTTTTGTTTTTTTTCCTTAAAGCTCAAGTATGCATCTCATCATATCAATCCATCAATTGA
>NW_021632158.1:0-57719 GCF_004799145.2 Neltuma alba | reverse complement strand
GTGCATGTACCTACCGAAATACACATGCTCCAATACTTTTGCCTCTATTTTGGCCCCACGCATTACTCCACTTAGTCATTGCTGCATATGATGCATGCATCATTCTCTTCTGCTACTTTTCTCCCGGTGCTCATGGATCATTTGGGCCACGTTATGCTTCCTCTCCCTTACCATCCAAACATTAAAAGATTCAGCTAAATTAGTTGTTATGTTGTCCCACCTTCTATATGGGAACTTGCTCAATGCCCACCTACCACATCACCTTGATTGATAACCCACTCATATAACTCATGAGACATGGTTTCTGAGATCATCCAGCGCATGATCAAACTCATCCGCAAGTCTTGCATAAGCCACTTTATCCAGTACCTTTAATGCATCTTCCTTTGAATTTTCACTTGTCCTTCTTCCGACCTCTGTTTAATTTCATATATTCAGAGCTAAAGTTCTCCTTTACATGCCTATAACAGTATGCATGCCTTTCACCCCCAAATATTGCTTGCACAGCACCAATTATAGAATTATGTCTATCTGACACAATAGTCAGTTGCATTGAACCAACAATTTGTTTAATCTTGTGAAAAAACCACGTCCAGTCATCAAGATTCTCTCCCTTCACCACTGCTATTGCAAACGGCAACATCTCATTATCCGCATCATATGCCGAAGCTGACAGTAATGTCCCCTTATATGGACCACTTAAATGAGTACCATCAACATATAATATAGGCCTTGCACCGTTCAAAAAACCCTCAACACATGCACCGTATGCAATGAACACACGCTCAAATCTATTACCAATGGAGGCCCATTCAGCAACCGTTTTGTCATCAATTTCCTTCAACCTTTCACATAACCATGGTATTAACATATAGGACTGTTCCGGTTTCCCATGTATTTCTTCCATTGCCTTTTTCTTTGCTCTATATGCCTGACAATATGTAAGCCTCACACCATACTCCCTCTCCAACATCTTCCTTATCTCAGTGGGCCGTTTTTCAGCATGGTCCCTTATCTCTTCAACTATTACTGATGATGTCAACGCAGCACTCCCACCATAAGTCACAATCAAATTGTCTTGGGCTGAATGAATGTGCTTATTGCAAAATGTAGTCACACATAATAGATGACTGTTCTTTCCAACAGCATTTGCACATATCTTCCAAGGACACCCTTCTACTTTACACCTCACATTCATCTTCTCCTTACTATTCTTGATATATCTTGCTGCAAACTTCTCTGCAATACTGAACCTGTACACAGCTTCCCTAAAAGCAACAGCATGTGGAATATATTGGCCCACTCCTACAAACACTCCTGCCCATTTCGTACAATTCATCTCGCCCGTCAGTCTTCCCTGACTCTCTGAACCACTACACTTGCTTCTCTGACTTGATCCGCCTCCTTCAAAAGTTAGGCATTCAACTCCATTCTCAACATTCACTGGCTCATGTTCATCACCAATGGTCGTTTCAAATGTATTTATATATTGTGAAAGTCCAAATAAATTCTCACTCCTGCCACCATAATACCAAGTTAGGACAGCTATATTCAAACGACAGGTTTGAATAAAATAACATGTCTACATATCTAAATAACAAGTCCGCATATGGTTATTACAACTTTACTAACTAAAATAACAAGTCTACATCTACAAACAATTCCTTGCTCAATTAACAAGTCCGTAAGTGGTAATTACAACTTGAGTTACTCATATAACAAGTTTCCATATAGAAACTACTGGTTAGTAAAATAACATCTACAGATCTAAATAACAAGTCCGTATATGATAATTATAACTTCAATACGTTGAATTACAAGTCTACATATGGAAATCTCTGCTTATGTCTAATAACAAGTCTGTATTTCTAAAACACAAGTTTACAAATGGAAATGACATGTCCACTATGTTCAATAACATGCTTGCATTTACTAATTACAATTTAGGACTGCAGCACCATTAGCTTCATTACAATATTTCTATACGAATTACCAACAATATATTAGTAAATAACAAGATTCAATTGGAAAACATAACCACTTACACGTCTGGATCATTCCTTGCTCTACGTTCCCTATCATTCCCTTTCCCTCCTACATACACATGACCACTGCTGTCATTATATCTAAACAAATTGCTGATATCACCATCATCACAAAGATCAATCAATGTACTCTCATCAAATTTAACTTTATACTTAATCTCATATCCACCACCATCATTGCCTATCCACTGTGAAATTATTCCACACAACTGTCTACTGTTATCCATTCTTTTATACTGGTTACCCTTACACTCCCTCCAATATATTTAACTATCCCTTCACCATTTGCTTCAAAATGTCCACCAATGTGCACGTAACAGAACAACTCCTTCCCACAGCTTCTTCGGTTATTGAAATCCATTTTTCATACTAATCTGCAGCAAAAATTTACGTTTAGTCAGTACGTTAGCTTCACTAATAAATATTTACCCATTTATTCCATCGACTCAACCATTTACATACCAAATTAAAAACCCGTGACCTCCTGTCTTCCCAACATCACTTTAGGGCTTCACAACTTCACTTTAGGGCTTGACGACTTCAACACCGAAAATCATGGTATCGTCATTCCCTCATTCCGCGGCAACACCTCAACGTTCACGGTCAAACTAACGGCCATTATCCAACCTACACTCTGCCAAACCACTACACTCTGACCCCTTCCCCATCGCAACCAGCACAGTGCATTACAAATGACAGATGACCGTTCAGACTACGAAAACAAAAATATCCCACCTCCAACTAACCACAACCTCCTACATTGTGATATCTTTCATCTTCAACTACACCTCCCATTCCCTCCCTTCCTCCAACCTACTCACCCACACAGCAGAGATGAAGATGGAGAATGTGACGATGTGTAACTCTTACAGGGAACAATACAAGAAGGGTTTACTCAGTAAGTTACTCGCATTATTGCCAATGTTAGAAGATCCCAATATCACACATATTCGTTCGGCTCATCCTACTCCACCAGCTCTCCCGCCACCCATTAAAATCCTGGTCTCTGCCTTCATTAACAGTCATGATGAGTGAGGGGCATTTCAGCCATTTTCCTTACATTTCATAATTGCAGATTGGGACCGAGTCCTCTGCAGCAATTTCTCAAATTGGGGGTCCCTGATTGCCATTTTATATATTGGGGGTCTTTATTTGCAATTTTCCCTAAATTTTTTCCAAGCCCTAATAAATAATCGAACTACTGGTGTACTTAATTAAGAATAAGTAAGTTGGTACAAAAAAAAATTAAAATTTAAAGAATTTCATTGATCTCCATAAATTTTTAATGGAAATGGCCATAAGAAAAGAGGATGGGAGAAGCGGGCGTCATTACATGAGGAGACAAGTGAAACTGAGAAGCATGTTCTTTCTTTCCTGCGCTGCAAATACCAATCTCCCTCGTCCCTCCCCTCTTCCTCGTCTGCTTCCATTCGGGCCCACTCCCTCCCTATCTCTCCTCCCCTGCTCAAACCAATGATTAAGGTGGGCCCCCCGTTAACTCTGTAACGTTTTTTTTTGGGTAAGTAAGAATTCAGTCACGGAACTTTTAAGGGGATGTTTGGATAGAAACCAAACTATGGTTTCAAAAATATTTTTACGGATTACGAAATAAATATGTGAAGAAAGTTACCTCGTTTTACGAAAAAATGCTTCTGAAATCACAGTTTTGAGAATGTCAAACACCTCCTAATTCTCATTATTGTTCCTATTATCTTCTCATCTTCATCCCATGTGCTCCTCCTCCTCCTCTGTCCCTTCAATGTTGCCAGCCTTGTTTCTGAACCTCTCATCCTATTCCTCCCCAATTATTTATACACCGCGCGCTTTGTCACGCTGCAAAACCATTAACATTCTTTATGTAAAGATAATTCATATTCATATTATTGTTACAGAAAATTTGTTATGAAATTCTAAAGAACAAACATAATTATTAAAAAATTTTACTGCAGGATAATTTATTATCCGTTTATAAATTAAATTAGGGTCCTTCGCTGCAATTTTAGCTGAAGAAAGAAAATAAAGTAAATATCAAATCACGGATTTTCAGTTGAAATGGGCAGTATATGGTGCGGCCGCGGCAGCATTAATATAAAGCGTGAATTGTCAGAAGCAAAGGTCACCTCACTTTTCGCCCAACCTTGCAGCCTGCACACTCGCTAACCCAATGACAATCCCAGCTGTTCCCCCCAATAAAATATAATTATTAGCATATTAATAATCATCCTCACTTGTAACCAATAGGCACTAAGTATGTAAGGAGACATAAAGCAAGTGTGTCCTGTTCAGCTTTATGACCAAAATTATTTATGTAAATTAAGATAAATTTTTTTATATATTCATTTTATATTTTATGAATTATAATTAAAAAATTATTTATAAATCATTTAAAATAAATATTAAAATGTACCAATAAATACATATACGAGTTGCAGGAGAGGAAAAAGCCTGTCAACTACTTGATGAACCACACCCTTATGGTACGGAGTGTCCCGGTATTTTTTTCGCTCAATGTCATTATTATTAAGGGAAAATTACAAAAAAAAAAAAAGACCTTGACATTAGAAAAATTACATACAGAGAGACCATTTCACAAAATTTCTTGTCAAAACTTATACTAATATTGTCATGGGTCTCAATTTATAATTTTTCTAATTCTATGGTCTTTTTTTTTATAATTTTTCCTATTGTTAATTCTTTCAATTTGATTGAATTTTAATCCTAGTTCAAATAGTAGTTTTTTATGCCTATCGTGTCACAAAAACTATATGGACCAAAATAAAAACTTGTAAAAAGTACATAGAAAAAAAACCAAAACTCATCAAGATAATATATTTTTAATTTATTTTGGTTTTATCCCTATACTTTCAATAAATTTTGATTTTGGTCTTCATATTTATCAGTAGTAACCAAACCGTTAAACTCAAACTAAATTTTTATGAAATTATAGAGATTAAACTACAATTTGAAACTACAAATATTAAATTTGTATAATACTACCTCTAGTTCTCAATTAATTACATCTTATATTGTATTGATGTCACTATGTGGAGATCCAAGCATATGTCTAGGACTGAGCAAGGGGTTTCTTGTACCCAACCACATAGGTTGCCGCTTGCCTTGTCCAAAACTACAATTTGCTTGCACACCTAATCCCTCACCCCATTCTTTGTTTCTTCACCCTCAAGTTATGAAAGCCGATGTTTGTTTTCAGTTGGTTGTTTCAATTATTAATGTCAATATTGAAATATAAATTCTACAACAAATCACATTCTCCATAAAATCATAAAGTGTGCAGCATATTCACGTTTAATTTCTGTAATTTGTTTTTTAAAACTTGAATAAAACCATTGTAGTCATCTAAATCTGAGACGAACACCTGAAATAAATAATAAACAATAAATATAATATTTAGCCATATGAAAATTAAATTACGAGTAATGTAACTCATATTAGGCTCAATCTCTACTGTTAAAATTTGTCATGGTGTTTTTTTCCCACCCAGAACCTTGATGGTTCTATGCCCATAAATAATTTTCTTAGGGGCCAAGGCCCATTACTAAGTTGAAGATGCTAGCTGTGCCTCTTTCACTTTGCATTATGGAAAGGAAGATGGATTAATCAATCTTGGGCTTTTGAGTTTATTTAAAATGGTTTATAAATAATTTTTTAATTATAATTTATGGAATATGAAGTCAGCATATAAAAAGTGTTTCGTTTTAACTTACATAAAACATACTTACAAGTAATTTCAATCATAACCCTAAATAGGACCTTTGTCTTCGTGACTTGTGTGTCTATATTGACTTTTGTGGTTTTGTTTGTGTAGAGCTGCTTTTTAAATATCCATTTTATAATTTAAATTTCCAATTACCTACCAAATCTATACATGTTAGTTCATATATACAACTCTTTGATGAAATGAAGAAATTTTTTTTAAAATAATAAAGATATATTCTATACCCTAATCTTATTTTATGGAGCATAGGATACTGGATATATTATAAATAAGATCAAAATTTTAAATATATATAAAAATAATATTAAGATATTCGATGTATCTTTGACTGACCTTCGTTTGAAGGGGTCATTCGTGAAGGTCATATGAAAGGTCAAATCACTATCCGTGAGATTAAAACATTGTGGGACCTATGTATGCATATTAAAACACATTATTTAAAGAAACTGAGAAAGGCAGAAAGAAATAACCCAGCCCTGTCACTCCTCTGCTCGCTTCAGGCCCAAAAAAAAAAAACCCTCTGCTCGCAGAGAAAAGTGATGATTATGAGGATGAAGCTGGTAATTCTAGGACATGGGTATGAACAAGAAGCCACCTCTAATTCATAACAGGAGCTAATTAAAGAGTTAATAGTAATCCCACATATGAGACGTATTTTACATTTTATCAATTTTTGTAAATTAACCCCATTGATATTCTTTCAACAATAATCAAGTAGGAAAGGGGGAGAGAATTAAAAAAAAATACTTAAGATGTTTCAGGAAAAGACATATCATATTAATTAATTTAACTAATATTTTTAATATACTCAAATTAATTAATTGGATTTTATATTAAAGATCAAAAGAGTGTATATATATTTTATATTCTTGCTGAACATAGATTTGCTGACAGCTTTTTTACCGGTATGCTATACACAGTAAAAAAAACCAAAATGCTACAATTTTAAAAGTATTTGCTAGTATGCTATACTTAAAATCGTTCTTGATAAGAATAATTTTCAAATTGTATAAAAATCGATTTACCAAGAACAATTTGTATGTTACCTGACAAAAAATGAAATCGTTCTTGACATTTTATTTTTTTAAAATAAAAAAATGAACTCATTGACACAAAAAACGATTTCACTTTTTAATTGCAATATTCCCATATGCGAACTATTTACAATTTCTTTCCAAATATTCACTTCTCTTACTTGTCAACTCAACTCATCCTCTTCATACAAACCCGTGAAGTTACAACAAATGTTCATGCTTTTATATATTCTACTTCTTCAACTTTGATTTTTTGTTTCATCTTCTTTTATCCTGAAATTTACTCTTCTTCTTTTTCCTCCTTGTGGTTTATTTGCTCTACCTTAATTATTTGTTTGTAATTAAAATAAAAAAATAAGTTTAAGAAATAGAGATTTTTTTCCTCTTGTTTCTTCCACTATTTCTATAATTTTATTTATATTAATTATTAATTAATATATTGTTTGCACTGTATAGAATATGCCAAACTGACATCTTTTTAATGTTAAAATTCTTTCTTTTGATATTATTTTAATAAATAAGAAATCATGGAATTTTTTTAATTTTACACATACATATATTATTTATACCTTATAATACATATTTATTATTTCATTATCTTTGTCAAATCTAATTTAATAAATATCAATTTATTGCATGAAACTAAAAATCTAATTGGGTTAAGATTTTTGGGCCAAAACAATTGGGTTAAAATGAAGGGTTCAAAAATAAAGATCTCTTTTCTAATTTTTTCCCCAAGAATATCCAAGTAAATATGGGAAATTATGATCATTCTAGTTAAAAGGAATTGGTCATGTTTATCCGTCAATCCTATTCCCCCAATACAGTTGTGAGTAGGAAAACCTTTGATTCAAAGCACTAATGTCATGATACGTCATCACTAATTCAAAAATACAAAATAGCGAATACCAGGAAAAAGGCAAAATGAAGAAAATGAATTTACGAGTGTCCTTCATTTATTTCAATTTTTCGCTACTTACACCCTATCTTTACTTAAAAAATACATGAAAGCAATAGTTCACTTGATGTGTGTGGCAAACTTTCTTACTTAATTTTTTTTTTTGGCCAACTGCCTACTTATTATATATACCATAGATTTGATACTTAGGGTATATGTATAATTATTCGTCAGTTTTATCTTACCAAATTTAAACTTTTAAAGAAGTATACTTTCATAAGAAAAAAAATAATATGAATGTACTTAAAAAAGATTAGAGCTTATATCAAAATCTTAATATCTTAAAACAATATCGCAAATAATAATTTTACTGTTAAAATGAGAGGCACCTAGCTTAAAAAGAGTATAAATATTTTCAGATTGTTGAACCTACCACTTACCTCTTGAAAATTAGAATAATAGAATATTAACTCATCAAGGGTAGTAGGAATAAAAATAAGATTCTATATTACAGTTATAAATTTAGAGAGAGAAGAGGAACAACATACCCACAATAATAGTAAAAGGGCTTGTCAAGTGTTTGGAAGCAAGTGTGAAGAAATAACAAAGTAAGAGAATAATGAAAGTGGAGGAAATAAACCACATAGAGGAAGAAAAGAAGAGTGAAATTTAGGATGAAAGATGATGAAACAAGAAACCAAAGTTGAAGAAATAGAATATATAAAAGCATGTACATTTGCTATAGCTTTGCGGGTTTGCATGGGGAGGATAAGTTAAGTTGACAAGTGAGTGAAGTGAATATTTGTATTGGGAAGGAAATTGCAAAGAAATTTGCATGTGAAAATATTGTAGTCAAAAAGTAAAATTATTTTTTTCTTGAACGATTTTATTTTTGGATTTTAAAAAATAAAATATCAAAAAGTGAAATCATTCAAGCAAAGAATGATTTCATTTTTTGTCAGATAACACATAAATCATTCTTGATAAGAGTGACTTATGTACGATTTGAAAATCGTTCTTGTCAAAATCATTTTTGAGTATAGTACACTGATAAATACTTTTGGTGTGACAGCAGTTTGATATATTTTTTTACAAAGCATAGCATACGGGTAAAAAAAGCCGTTTGCTGACTATATCGTGTGCACCTATGCTGACTCTAGCTAGCGTGGCTCTTTGCTCGGGATTGAGTCCATGCAGTGCGGATAAGATTCCACACAAGCACGTTCCAGATATAGTAATGCGATGCCATTTCAGGATGTCTCAAGTGAGGAATTGCTTGGTGAAACAATTTTCAAATGAAGAGAAGTTGTTTGCTTTTTCGAAAGAGATAAAGACCTCGAGAACTTTCAAAACGAGTTGGATGCATTATGGATTTATGGGAAGGTAAGGGAGTTGGCGACCCATGATTGAAATCCATCTTTAACTGTGCGAAGCTGCCTTGGAGCTCCCATCCCAGACTAACTAATCAGGCCTAATAGAAATTGAAGGGGTATCAATAATTAAATTAATCACAGATGGGATGCATAAGGCACTTACCAAATGCTTGTTCCACTGAATTGGGTAACCACTCGAAAAGGGATACAGAGTCTTGTTGCATGGACCAGCATACATAGTGGTTGAGTGAAAAAGGAAAAGCTATCCCCAACTTTCATTCGAGGTTTATTGAGTTGGTTAAGTGAGAATGACTTAGTTTTTCTTGAAACATGGTTGATAGATCAAATTCTATGATGAAAAAAGAATGCTTTTTTATGTTAAATACACGTAATTCTGTGTGAGGCAGTGTCAAAAACCAAACTTTTTTTTGCAGTAACCATTCGAATTTTTGTCCATCATGTTATAAGAAATCTAATTGGTTGGAAAAATGGGAATAATGTATAAAGGAAGTGTGAAAGATAGACACGCCATAATTTTTGGGTCCAAAGATTGATTGAGAAAGAGATAGGGATGTATAAAATAAGAAATCCCATTCGCGCAAGTGGGCCTTGGATTAGACCATCCTGCGTCTGATCATCGTACCTGTCACCCGCCTCACTCCTCTCCTCTTCGCAACATCACAAGGTTTGAATCCTAACGCCCTTCTTACCCTTTTCCCCCGCTGTTATCTAAAATTCCTGACCGTTTTCAAATTAGTTCGATAGGCACTTTTGCATTTTCCCTCTTGCATTAGCTGCTCGTGCTCAACAAAGCAGTTTGTATCTGATTTTTCTTGTTCTCTTTATATGATCGCTTCGTTTCCCGTTGCTTCACCGAAATCGCAGGGGAAAAGGAGTCATGGGTAGGCCACCCAGCAACGGAGGCCCTGCCTTCCGCTTTACTCAGGCTGAGGTATTCGTCTATTTAAGTTTCGATTGAAATTTGTTATTTTTGTGTGAACCAGGTGCATGAGTCGTGCGAACTTACTTTTGAGCTTGATTTAGCTGTTTTTTGTTGAAATTTCTGTGTGATTAGTTCCATTGCTGTGTTTAATGAATGCGTTTTCAGAGGCCAATTTTCGATTTTTTTTTCCTGTTTTTATGAAGTCAGCCTGTGTTAATATCTGTTTTAATTTTGGGGCTCACAATTCTTTTATTTGTCTTCTGTTTCATTCAATTAAGACTCGAGAGATTTTATTTTTCTTGTTATTTTTATGCTTCGCTGGACATGGACCGCTCTGTTTCTTGCGTCGAATCTTGAATGGTGCTACTTATCGTTTATTTCAATCCACTCTTTTTCTCACGAGATCGGCTTTAGCTTGTTCAAATTGCGCCTTATATTTTGCCTTAGATGGTTCTGTAGGATTCCTAGCATGCATGCGTGCTGTGTATTGGTGGATAAAAGATATTTATTCGTGTTGGTGTTACACCAATGCTGGGTGCTGCCAAGTTTTCTGCGATACAAGTCTCCTTGCTTACAATGTTATCTGTAGCTCTGGACCTCCCGAAGTCCTTACCATTAACTCAGTTGAGTTTCCGGCTGAAGCAGTTCTAATTAAACATATTTATTATTCATCTTTGTTTATCTTCCTCATGATAAAGGAAAATTTTAGTTTTATCTTATTGGACAAGTTAGGTGCTGGGTCCAAATTTCTTTTCACTAACCTGAACCCTAAGATATGCAAAAGCCACCCCTGAGTATGCATTTCTGTGTTGAGTCTGTTCAGTAGCAGCATTATGCCCCTTGGACGGTTGCCATGTCCAGTCATTTGACTGCAAAACATGGTTTATTTATGTTAAATACCGTATATTCATAGACTCCACAATGACATATGTAACTAGTACAAAATAAAAACTAAAGTGGAAGCTACTGTACATTTACCGGCTCTGATGATTTTCCCAACGGCATGTTCCAAGTCATGGATGAATGCCTTTTATGTTACACACATTTCATTATTCACAACTTAGTTTTCTCGCTTTGTGAATCTTAACGTGTTAGATTGCAATGCTTATTTTCTTATCCAATTTGCAAACTTGTTGACATTTTCGTCCAAAACAAATGGACACCAGCCTCATCTGAACCTTGAATGACTTGTTATACTCTGCTCCTCTGGTGCAGATGGTTTCCCGTGATGGCTTGCCTGGTAACAAGCGATCAATACCTTAATCTATTGCCCAAATTTATTTATTCACAGCATAGAGTGTTTGTACTGTGGATCTCAAACCTTACAATGCTGTCTTTCTTCTCTTACCCAATTTGGTATTTAGCTAAACTTTCTTCTGTAACAGAAATGAAAACCCACACTAGCATTGGAGAACTTACATATGATTGCCTTTTATTTCTTCCCTTAAAATATTGTCATTCCGCTGCCTGCAATAGGGTCTAAACAGAGGACTAACCTCACTCGAATTGCTGTAAGGAAGATAATTAAGATTTCCTTAATTGCTTAAAGCAAGATTCTATTGATTCTTTTGGAGAAATACAAACATGAACCTTGGTTTCTCACCAGTCAGGTTTTATTTCTTTTCTTTTGTTTCCTTTTTTTCTTTTGGTCAACGGTTTTATGTCATTTTGTTGAATGATATGTGATGGAATGGAAAGGACTACTATAGTATTAATGCATTAAGCATTAGTCCATGAGATAGACCAGAGAAAGGGTACCACTATGTGACAATTATTCCTTTGTTTGGATTGCCTGCCACTTGAGAAGTAAATAATTGGTAATGCATGTTTGGGAGCACCATGCAATAGAAAGAAAAGGAATTTTTTATAGAATTTTACTATTTGATTTTTTCTCCTTTACTTGAGTCCTTTTATTTTTAGCGGACAAACATGGAAGTTCATAAATAAAATTTGCTATCTCTGCATTTTCCATGGGCTTTTGGAGTGAACTAAAAGCGAGGAAAATGCCTAGGGGAAAATCTCATTCCCTTGGCTTCCTTTCTTAATTAATTATGCTACATCCAAACAAAGGATTGGGTGATTCCTTGTATAGTTTCCATACTATTTTCTGTGTCAAAATGACGCCTCACTGTCAGCTCTCTACTTTTGCTATATCTCTCTTGGTTTACTTTTGCTCTCTTGCATACTCACTGTCAGTCCTCTGTTAAGCACCTTTGACAATTGACAAAGGTCAGAAAAATCTAAGCTTGGTTTGGGTGTGATCCAAAGTTATTTCAGTGTATCACTTTTCCTTTTCACCCCCTTAAAATATATACCCTATGCACGCTGTTTCCTGTGATGGGGACTGCATTGCTTCAGTTATTTTTTTGGCCTATTGGCTATGGCAAATAGAATGGCCGCCAGGATAAATGAGCTCTAACTTTTCTTTGTTGAATGAACTAGTAACGTGTGTGTGGATACACTTTAGATGACTGCTTGCACTATCATGCCAAACATTGAGCTTTCAGGTTGCTATCGCAGACCTACATTGGTTGTCTTAGGTGCACATGTAAATGTACTTACTTCCAAACATTTTTCAAGACCATCAATATTCAGACATCTGTAAATGCTATATAGGTGAAAGTTTTAGTATGGTTCCGTATGTAAATTAGTGCAAATCATGGTTATTATTTAAATTTTGTTCTGTGTATTTTTCTCTACGATGCCATATGTACATACACTCAAATTTATGATGGGATTAACTAGGTGTTTGGATTCTGGTCGTATATTTTCTGCAAACAATATCTGTACAGGTTGCAGAAATGGAAACAATTTTGCAAGAGCATAACAATGCTATGCCAGCACGTGATGTTCTCACAGCTCTTGCAGAGAAGTTCAGGTGTGCTATGTATTTATGATTACTTGATTACAGCAAAGTGTTTAAATATTATTTATTCTGCCCATGAAAGTGGGCAGCGGATTGATCTTATCATTTCCTTTTGTCTTGGTTGTAGTGAATCTCCTGACCGTAGAGGAAAGATTACTGTGCAGATGAAGCAAGTATGAATGTAACACCTGTACTTTTTTTGAGTTACAAAAATATCTTCTTGCTTCTTTTTCTTATCTGTCTACTTCATTATAGGTTTGGAACTGGTTTCAAAATAAACGATATGCTATAAGGGCAAAATCTAGTAAGGCTCCTGGAAAATTAAGTATCACTCCTATGGCTCGAGATGAGTCAACCCCACTTAGAAGTATGCCTCAGCCAGTGGCTGCTCCCATACCTCCTGCTTCAGGTAGGAATTGTTGCATTTTGGTGCTTTGACATCTTTCTTTCTTTCTTTCGGTAGTCCTAGATGCTTTATATTGTCGTATTCATTTTGGTTGAATCTTGTATCCTTGTCAATGATTCTACCGATTAAGCTTGTATTTTGCAATTTTCTCTTCTTGGGTGCCTGATTTATTTAAGCTGGTTCTTCTGGTTTTGCCTAAATTGTTGGTTTTTACTTTCCTAGATGGCATGTATGATACAGTGGCATCTTCTTGAGGCTTCTTTTGAAATTTAAACTTTGTTTGTATTGTTCATGGGTGAATGGTAAAAAATTATTCTTTTGTGAAAGGGTCTCTGCTCCCTCCCATTAGAAGCCTTATCAACGAAAGCTCCTTCTACCATTTTATTCTTTGTTATTTTCTGGTTTAAATGTCATACTAATTTCAGTATGATGATTTTGTGCTTATGAACTGTGTCTACTGACATTTCCTATCTCTATTTTTCTTTTTTTGGCAAAAAAAGAGAGTGGAGAATGGAACAAGGTTTCAATTAGAATTTTAAGGCTTCAACTCCATCAGTGCCAATTAGAATTTTAAACTCCCTCCTAAAAAAAGCATGTTAACAATTCTTCTGGCCCCTAGCGTATAGCATTTCACTCTTCTGGGACCTGCTAACACATGTTATAATGCACTTAGTAGCTTGCTAAGTTTGTACCGCCTTCACCTGCTAACTCTGCTATTATTTGATGCACTTCATACTTTGTGCTTTGGTCATGATACGGCTACTATACTGAACCTGTTGCTTTAAAAGATTTTGTCTGGACCCTAGACAGTTGCAAACACTGAAAACTAAGGTTAACTGTCTAATTTTCTAAGTGTTGATCACATCATCATTGCACAGGGCCTAACAGATACTGCCTATACCAAAACCATAGTAACTAGAATTTTGTATTGATTTCTGACCATCTTTGCTCAGTCTTTATTTGAAGGCATGTAATAGTATTGTCTAACTGGAAAGCAAGACAACTTGCACGCTGATGAAGTTCCTGGCTGGAATACCAATTTCTTCTTGGCTGTTTGAAGTCTTGAATTGTGATAGAGAAACCTGGATCATGAAATATTGTCTCACTTCGTATTGTGGCCTCAATTGTTTTTTTACAGCCTATCTAGAATGTTTGTGCTCTCATGTCATATTATGCATTTATTCATTTCGTTCCCAGTTTCAACTGTAAAAAGTGCTCCGGAAAACTCAGCAATGGAGTTTGAAGCTAAGTCTGGAAGGGATGGAGCATGGTAATATTTCTCACCATTCATGTCTACAATATTCTTTTGTTAACCCCCCCCCCCCAAAAAAAAGAAAAACGAAAAAAAACTTTACGATCTTAGATATGCAGACCTGACTTTTGTTCTTTTGTTGATAAGGTACGATGTTGCAAACTTTCTATCCCACAGGCATTTGGAATCCAGTGATCCGGTAATTTGAGGATGAATTGTTATCAGTTAATTTATTTAAAAGAATTAGTAGGGCCTTTGCAGGGTTGCCATCTAGGTTTTGTTCTTTTTTCTTTCTTAACTAATAACTAACGATATATTGCTGATTTGGTGACTTTTCAACCGATCCATTTTCATATGCATTTTCATACCAGTTGTGGCGTTGCTTGATGAGGTTGTACTTGTAAGATGTTTATAGGCGGTCAAAAGTGTTGGTTTTGCTTCTGTCAAACTATTGCAGTGATGAAAATCAAATTAGAATGAACTAAATATCTGCATCATGAAGTCATAAACAGTCATTCGTTTTGGGTGAACCACTTGTTTGCAGTGCCAGCTGTTTGATATTTTTTATCCTCTTCTTTTGCTGGTTGGATGACTGATGAATGTACTTCTGAGTGACAGTTTTAACCCACATTTTATTGCTATAGTAGGCTATAGTGGTTTGTATTTACAGGAATAAAATTGATTTGGCTGTCAGTTCTAGGCCACTCATAATTGTGCTGTAAATATCTCTAATTTTTTGCCCTTAAATTTTTGAAAGAATAGGAATACTTTGTCATGCTTTTCATCTTATATTGCTTTGGGCTCTACCTATATGATCATTCCAATAATATCTTCTTTGTTCCAGGAAGTTATGGTCAGATTTGCTGGTTTTGGATCTGAGGAAGATGAGTGGATTAATGTGCGAAAAAATATCCGGCCACGCTCTCTGCCATGTGAATCATCAGAATGTGTGGCAGTTCTCCCAGGGGATCTCATACTGTGTTTTCAGGTGGGATATTGGTAGCCAGTTGCCAAGTGAAAACATTGATATGATTTTGACCATTTTCACTCCCTTTCCTTTTCATAATCCCCCCCCCCCCCAAATTCTTTCTCTGAAGTTCTGGTTTTGCAACATGTAGGAAGGTAAGGAGCAGGCTCTTTATTTCGATGCTCATGTCCTTGATGCTCAAAGACGGAGGCATGATGTTAGAGGCTGCCGTTGTAGATTTCTGGTCCGTTATGATCATGATCAATCAGAGGTATGCAATATGATTATTATGTACTGCTGTGGCATTCATCTTTTCATGATTGGACCGGGCCACTTTATCTTACATCCTTGAACTCTATAATATGTAGCCAAGGGCCTTATCTAATCTGTTGTAGGTATTACCTCCTGTAATTTTATAGTGGGAACACCTCTACAAGTATTTTCTAGATGTATAACTTTTAACCACTAACAAAAAGTCATTTGCACTCCAGTTCCATCATGGGTCTTTATATGTCACACTGTGATTGTTGTATTAAAATGATTCCTGAATATTTCCAATCAGATAGATGTGAGGTACCCTACTTTTCTTTTTCTGATTATGTGGCCATATTAAGGCCCTGTTTTCTGATTTGATGTCAAGTTCGGATTGGCATTATTGTCTGGAGATTATCGTGGAATGCGGAATGACTGTAAATCAGTGAATCACAATGAGGCATTGGCTGTACATACTTAAGAAAACTATATTGATGTGTTTGCTTGACCAAGACCGAAAATTTATTTATAACAACTAGCTGTCCGTAATTGCCAAGTGGTAGTGTTCTCAGTTGGTCTTCTTTCTAACTCGTAGCTTTCTCTCCAACTATGTTTATAATTACAAAAATGATAATAGTAAATATCACCAGATCAGTGTGATATTCTCTGTCCTCTTGTTTTTTATTGTGCGGAGATGTCACTGATAGATAACCTACTACCTCGACTTGTCAATGTTTTACAAGCTCCTCTTATTTGATATATTTTTTTGACTCATCGAAGTTGGGTTTGGCAGGAAATTGTTCCACTTAGGAAGGTTTGTCGTAGGCCCGAGACTGATTACAGGTTGCAACAACTTCACGCTATGAATGAGGCAGCACCTGTGGACCAGCAAAAGACCAGCATGGACTTAATGCCTGCTTATGCTGTCAGGGTAACAAGCTCAGCTGAAACGGTGCCAAAACAGCAGAGTGCAAACATTGCCATTGCCCCACAAGTTTTGCAAGCTACTGTTACTTTAGCCCCACAAACTATGAATGTGGATCAGAGAAAAGCTGAAGTAGCCAATGATATGACCGGAGGAAACACTGTTATCCGCCCAAGTGGTGCTGCATTTACCACCAGTGTTGTTACCAGCAGTGTTCCCCCCGCTGGTACGGCATTTCCCAGCAGTGTTCCGCTCAGTGGTACTGCATTTCCCAGCAATGTTGTTACAAGCAGTGTTCCAGTAGTTTCGAATCAGAATCTGGCCGAAGGAAAATGATTTAAGGCATGTTTCCTTGCCTTGTTCTCCCTTTGAGGTTCAATTTTTCATGCGCCCGTTTTTTCTTCGGACAGTTAACTTGCTGGGGAAATACCTTTCTGCGCATGATGCTTGTAAATGAGTTTCTCATGCTTTATATGAACCCTGGAAACTGAAAGGAAGAGAGAGATTATACATTTTGGTCATCACCTTCTAAATCCTTCTAAGACATGATACATATTAGTTGTTAATTTTTGTTTCTAATTTTGCAGCAAGCAAATTTTCTTGCGATCCCTTTTCCTTAACGAAGTTAGAATTGGAATGGCTTCAATTGGCAACGGTGTTGAGTCTTGTGGGGCATTACACACACACACAGGCATTTAAAAGTAAGCTTTTGTAGGAAGTGAGGACTAGTAAAAGCGTGTTGGTCACTTTGGAAGGTTGGTTTTAGGTGTGGTTGGATGAGGTGGTTTAAATATGCTAATATTTAAATGATTGGTTGTGACTTCTAAGTTTAATGAATAGGGGTAGGTTATTCCTTGCTTCTATTTTAAAACCACTCTCAAGTCTCAACAGTGGTTTAGGTCTTTTACAGTATATTCTTTCTAACTTGTTCTTTATCTAAAGCGTCATCCCTATCCTAATAACCCTTTCTTATAGGCTAGGGTAACCTAACAGACATTCCCGCACACTTTTGCACTACTTGGGGTTTGAAGAAGCGACCTCTCTTTTTACGAGGAGGGCTTACTGTCACTGTGCCATATAACCTTTGGTGTCTCTGAGCACAACGAAGATCGTAACATTGGCCTGTTTTTTTTTTTTTTTAAATCTTGTTAACATATGTAGTATTAAAAAGTACACTTCAAACCAAACTTGATTATATTATAAGTTTATATAACATTCAGTTGATGGGAGGATAAATGATTCAATTTTAAATGGGATTATTCAAATATCTTTTGATTTGTTTTGAAACTTGAGAGGCCAACCAACCAATTTGCACATCTCCTATACGTTTTTTCAGTCTCATTAGGGAACGAATAAACTCTTTTCAATTAAAAAAAAGAAGAAGTAATAAACTATTTAGTTGCTATCAATCTCACAACCAAATTTGATGAGTGCGATTCCAACGTTCTCTTCTTAAAACTAACTGAAGCCGACTCCACACACTACTTTTTATGATTCAGAGACAACTCACGAACTTAACGAGAGATGACTCACTTTATAGCTTCTTCATTATTGATATGTGAAAGCTATGTATATGCCATCGAAGCTGGCAAAGATAACGAGGAATCATGTGAGTCCGATAAACATTTCAAATCAAACACACAAATTAGAGAGGATAAGAAGATCCTAAGAGGCAAGAGACAGGCACCCCTATCTTTCTCTTTCTTCAAACTTAAACAGGGTTTGTTCATTCCACTGTAGTTTGATAATAGATGAACAGTGCCGTTCTTTTCTTTTTCTGGGTTCTCACTGTATCACAGAGAGTGGAAGCTTTGGAGTTTTTCAATTGTTCATGAATATGAATAAATATCTAATCAATATATAGATATAGTTCAGAAATTTCTGGGATGATGTTGACTTTTAATCTGTAAGTACTTAGTCAAATGTTTTTTTAATCCTAACGTTTGACTTGGAATGTGGTGATATGATGGTCATATACAGTGAAATGTTGTCAAGAAATGTGTAATATTGAAAAATTAAAATGCTGAATTATGAGGACAAAGATATGCTGAGTTGCTCCTTAGTACTGGCCACTAGGCCATGATCCTCTTGACCTTGCTACTTGTTAGGCACCAACTTCTGGTCAAAAACAAAAAGGCACCAACTTTTTTTTTTTAATTATAATTTTTTCTAATTTTTGAACTATACTTTCCCCTATTTTTTCTATTAAAAAAATTAGGATAATTTTTGAATTATAATTTCCCCATATACAGTCCTATTTATAAGAAATAATAACATCTTATTTAAAAAATTTTAATAAAAAATTTATGAAAAATTTTCTTTTATACTACCTCCGATCCTTAATATAAGACCTCATTTGACTTTTAATTTGGTCTTAATTATAAGAACTCAATCCACTTTATCTCTCATATTTATACATTTTTACCTAAAGTAGTCCTTCTAATAATGATAGTTCTAACCAATAAACTTGATTGGTAAAGATATTTTAAGAAAGATAACACTTATTTATTACAAATAACTAACTTAACTTATTTCTTTAATCTTCTCAAATTAGTCAACTAGCTTTTATAATTAGAACTGAAAGTAGTATTAACCAATTATTGAATGACGGTTTTTTTAAAAAAAATTATTTTTAACATGTTTATTAATCCAACTATTTTTAATTATATTTCTTATTCTTGAAAATTAGTTATCGGTTTACCGTGAGAGGCACTAAAGAGAGTAATTAATTGATATATACTACTCTGTGTGTGTGTGTGTGTGTGTGTAACTAAAACCCGACAACCTCATATCATGTACACGTGTTGTTGTGAAACTTTAGTATTGAGAAGTGCACTTTAATGCATGCGCCGATGGTGACAATGTCTCGTATTTATCTTAAACATCATCCACTCACAATGCATTATATTGCATATGATCAAAATGTCCAAGAGGCTCTCCCCCATGTTTAAAGCTTTGGGTACGCGTAGATATAGAAAATATCTTTAAAAAAGTTATTTCTGATTCTGATCTAATCAAATAGTCATATTAAAATGTAAAAATCATCGTTAATAACTAAGTTTATTGACATGAATTTAATATCTTTTAAGATTGAAAATTCAAACTTTACGATATTAAAAATTATCTTTATTTAAGCCTAATAATGATCTAATCTATGTCAATCGGTTGTGCTAGATATAGAACAGTTGTTTAAAAATAAATATGTTGAAATGACATGTTCAAGTGTTTTAACATGTTTCACAAAAGCCTCACTTTCATTCATTCATGTAGATTGAGACACTTGTGGTTGAAACGAGGTGACAAGTTGGGAGAGTCACAACTAAGCACCTTTAGCTTTTCATAAAATTAATTTTAAGAAAAACGACATTTAAATGACTTAATTTTGCCTCTTAGGGACGGCATGAAGCTAATATGAATATCAAATATATATGAAATTTATAACTAAATTTCACTCATTACAAAATTATAAACAACCATATTGTGAATTGGTATTTTGCATAGAATTTGAGATGAATCGAATTGCAGATAATTTTTATTTTAAAAATAGTATGGAATTAGTTGTTAGTGTTAAAAGTTGAGAGGGAAGGGCACATGAATATAAATGCATAATTGGAGAATAATGGACGGAGAGGGGTTTGTGGGGCAAAATGGCATTGAAACCTTACAAGTCATAGATGAGGTCTGTGTCACCCAAGTACATCAATGGACCACCTTCCCTTACAACTTGGCCTCCCCTGCCCCATTCCTCCATAAATCCTTCATAAAACTATCGGGGTTGATACAAATTTTAGCATTTTAAATTTGTTTTTATTTTAATTTTGGTCATTCAAGTTTTAAATCATATGTTTTAGTTTCTCAAGTTTCTTTTCATTTATAATATTGGTCCTATAATCTAATAAAAATTTGAACGATTATACCCTTTAAAAGACTAAAAACTATGGTTTGAACTTTGAGAGACCAAAATCAAAATAAAAATAAATTTGAAAGACCGAATATTATATTAGCCCAAACCAGTTCTACTACTACTTGTTTATAAATGAAGAAAATATCTAATATATATATGTATCACATTTTGGTTCTAAATATAAGTTATTTGTATGAAAAAGTTTTGGTCTTAAATGTAAAGTAACTTGTAATACATTCAATGTTTATTTTTCAATTTCATCGTTATTTAATTTTTATTGAAAATAGATAAAGGATGAATAAGTATGGGAATGATTTCTAAATTTAGAGAGAGAAAACTTTAATAAATGTAAAATTTAAAATTTTGTCAACTTAATGTATTGATTGACATGCGAAAATACATTACAAATGGCTTATATAAAAAATTAGGATGATGTATATTTATTTTAAATTGTTGCGTATTTTTTCCAACTGTTTAGGTTATTTATATTTATGTAACAAACACATACACAAAATATGACCCCCCTGTGAAATTCCTCAAAAAATGTATAAAAAAATCACAAGGTGAGAGTCTTATGATTTATAACTACTTCTCCGGTCCTTAATATAGGACTCAATTATTGAGTTGGTTTTGGTCCTAAATATAAGACCCATTTATCATATTTATCAATTTTTTCTAAATTACTCCTATGAATACTCCCTCAACTATAATCAAGTAGAAGAGGGAGAGTGGGTATTAAGAAAGATGATTATGGTATTTTAGGAAAAATGTGTTACTTTTCTCATAATTAACTAACTTACCTAACTTCCTTAATATAATCAAATTAGTTAAATGGGTCCTATATTAAGGACCGGAGAAGTATTTTTTTTAAAATAAAATTTCTCTTGAGAGCAATAAAAATAAAACATTAAGACTTTGGATATATTGGCTAATGTCTAGACGGCCGAAAAGTGAAATGTCTCAAAAGACCCTATTGAGTGTTGAGTGATGCATCAAAATGAATTTTTTAATTTAAAAAAAAAGAGAGAGAAAAAGAAAGGAAGCGTTGTTGGTTACATCATGTGATATTAATAGAAGTTTTGTCTGGTAGTGAAGTGGCAAGTCTGAATTCAAACCCCTTCTTTTTAAGAAACCCTTGACCCACTCATTATTTTACCATCTTCTCTCTATAATTTTCTCCTTTTGCACTTTGACCCATTAATTAATCACTAATTGCCTTCTCCTTTTCGCCTTTGTTTCCTGTGTCTCCTTTCCTCTGTTACCTAGAGCATGCCATGTTTGTCCATTAAGCTTAGTTGAATGATCATCAGCATCTGTGATCACAATTTCATTTGGCTTCCTACACGTGGCAGGCCATGAGATGATGCGTTCATGTTTGTTTTTGTGATGGTTGCCGCACCTGATTTCAGCACTCCGCATTCCCTTTTGTTCCACGCGCCACGAGTGCGCGCTTCTCTATGTCATGCGTGGGAACAAGGCACAGGTCTCTCTGCCATCGGGACCCGCTTGCACTTCCAGAATTTTATGTCCATAATCCACTCTCCTTTTTCGTACGCTCTCCATACAATATTTTAGCTTTTTCTCATGCCGGATTTTCTCCCAAAAATCAGAAAATAAAAATTCTGCTTATTTAAGAGAGTCTAGATAATTAAATTAAACAAAAAAATTAGGAAAATGGATGAAAAATCAACCTTTGAAATAGTTAGTGCCAAAAACATTTAAAATTTGTTCAATAATAGAAGTGCAAATTCTTTTTTAGCGGTATCTAATTCGCATTTAATCATGTGTAAAACGAAAGATTTGCACATATGTAAAAAATATTGGCCAAAACTTAAAAAAAATTTATACCTACCAATGAGTCCACCTAATCAATTCAAGTCCCGTAAACCAAAAAAAAAACTTTTAAATACCAAATATAAGTTATAATTTTTTTTGGCAATAAATTATAAATTACAGTTTTTGGGGTATGATGTGTCTTTTTTATGAGTTACACTTTGTAGTTGTTTTAAAAAAATATATTTTTACAACTAATTTTTTAAGTAATTTCAACTCATTTTATAAATTACGTAATTCGATTATTTGTAAATAATTTTTTTAAAAAAATAATACAACTATATAAAATAAACACAGGCAGCTCGGATAATAAAACATGAGGTGGCATTGGGAAACACGGGGAAAGGGCCGCGCGTGGGGGGGGGGTGAGCTGTGGAGAATGATTGGTGGGGATGGTGGACTTCGATCTTTACGTACTCAAGCCTTTAGACTGCGGTCACGTGCACCTTCCGATTCCCCCACTCCCACGTGACCACCCCCTTCCCAAGCTACCCCTCCTCTTTCTCTTCTATCTACTACCCTCCCAATCAAATTCACAGACTAATTATTTCCTCTCAATTTAATTTTTATTAGTGGTGTTATATATTGAATTTACCAAAAATAAAATGATAAGCAGGTGACGGTAAATTATATTTATTTTATTTTTTAAAAATATAATGCATTACTTTCCAACGTCTATGCCTTCTGTAACGTTAACATATATGCTTGTGTGTGAATATATGTAAATATATAAAACTGGTGCTTGCATGATTAGCTGGCCACGTTCATGCAATTGCTCAAAATAATAAAATAAAAATAATTCCCATGTTTTGTGGCACCTTATCACTTTTGTATGTTATTAACCCTACATATAGATCAAATCAGAAAATGTGGGAGTGATGTGTTTATATATGTATATATTCCTTCGCTCTTTAATATATGATCCAATTATTGAGTTGGTTTTGATCCTAAATATAAGACCTATTTATTATTTTTATCAATTTTTTTCTAAATTACTCCTATGGATAGTCTCTCAACCATAATCAAGTAGAAGAGAGAGATGATATTAAGAAAGATGATTATGATGTTTTAGAAAAAACGTGTCACATTTCTTATAATTAACTAATTTACCTAATTTTTTTAATTTAATCAAATTAGTTAAATTAGTCTTATATTAAGGACCGAATGAATATATCCATTTTGTTACGTGTCAAGACATTTATGTTCATCTTCCTGTGGTCTCCTGGATTCCATCCATTCTCAAAGACCCAGAATATTTTCTTTCTCTCTTCAATTATTTTCCTTGTTGGCATGCAGGAGAAAATCTTTGAACGAAGCAAGAACTGCTGAATATATCAATTATAAAATAATGTTTCAGTGTTGTGGGTTATTATTGGTCATGATTACGGACAAAATATATCATTAATATGTTTCAATCTAATATTATATTGCCTGTTGTGAATGAATACAAAGATATTTCCCTTTTCTCTTATCTCTATGGGAAATAAGAATTTCAAATATTGTATTATCTTTTATTATTATCATAGCTTATTCTACTTAAGCATTGTAGATACATCTCATCAGAGGAGGAAAAGAGAAAATTTCATCAATATTAAAAACATTTCCCAATTGTTTATAATATTGTAATTAAATAACATCAATTCCAAATGTTATCTTTTATTTAGCGAAAGCTAATTTGACTAATATTAAATTTAAATAATAATTAATCTAATATTATTTAATTTAACCAGATAGTCTTATTAATTATTTCTTCACCCATCAAGGCGCATCTGAAATCCAACGCTTCCGTGGAAAAAATTAGTCACGTCTCTACCTTGCTAATTTTGCTATCATATAGTTAAATAGTATAGTTAATCTATAATTCTTTTGTTTTTTTTGTTTTTATATTCATGCGGGCTATATCATTTTAAGCTTGGGATTTTATAGATACATATAAATATATATATCGCTGCAGAAGTAATTACAAAAAGAAAAATTGCATAGCAGTATAGAGAATGTATGCCATTATATGCAAGTTAAATGAACTGTTTAGAACGACCATTAGAGTGTTCAGAAACAATTTTTTAATCAAAACTTATAGGAGTGTTTGGATGAAAACTAAACCATGGTTTTAAAAATGATTTTACAATATATGAGATAAATATACGGAGGAGTTTATCTCAATTTGTGAAAAAACATTTTTCAGAAACACTTTTATGTAATACCAAACACCCCCGTAGTATATGTAATAAATAATATTCTTCTGGTCTTAGATATAAGACTTATTTTATAATATAAATTATATTATAAAATAAATTTTATATTTAAAATCGCGAGAAGAATTTTGATTTTCACTAAATTTGTTTATGATAAGCAATTCTAAACAATCACAAAATACGGTTGTTTTGGTGCAATTGGAGCTTTTCCGCAGGGTAACTCTTGCTGCACTTTTTTGGGTCTCCACTTCACTTTGCGATATTACCGAAGTTGTTCATCTGCCAAAGCTCTCGGGCACGCAGTTTCACTTCCTTTTCTGCTCTCCCTCACACTCTTATCTTTCTAATCATGCCACGTGTCCTCACGAATTATAATAATAGACGAAGGGCATTATCGTCATAAAGGTCAAGAAAATATAACAAACCAGACCTTACGAGTTACGATTCCCTAACCCACAACCTAAAGGCCTCCTCAGTTACATTGGGCTAAAGACAAACAGCATTTCGTCACCCTCTCTCTCTCTCTCTCTCTCTCTCTCACACACACAGTGTTCTGCAATCTGTATCCTGTAGTACTACTCTCTCTGGAAATGCTATCCCACCCACCATTAAAGCATTGATATTTCTTCATCAACTTAGCTTAGGATCCCCAAAAAACCTTCTCCTCTCAGTCGCCATGCTTTAGGTTTTTTTTATCGAAGAGAGGGAGTTTAATGGAAGTAGAGAGACCCCATCATCACAATAACAGCACCAGCGAGCTCTTCATCTGCTTCACCTCTCGCTTGTCTTCCTCCTCATCCATGAAGCTCTCGTCCAAGTCCATTCTCAGCCCAGGTCGCAGCAGAGAACCGTCTCAGATTACTCTGTCTACTTCTCTGAGCCGGAGGCTCAGAAACAATGGCAGCATAAAAGGCGGTAACGGTCAGGCCTCACCGATGTTCCCGACGACCGGAAAGAAGAGGGGATGTGCTTTCGAGAACCCAGAACCTTCTTCGCCGAAAGTAACATGCATTGGGCAAGTACGAGTGAAGACGAAGAAACAGGGGAAGAAGATGAGGGCGAGATCGAAGAAGAGGAGAGGAGAAGCAAGCTTTCGAAAGGCGGAGCAAGGGTTTTCAGATCTTCAGAATTTGCAGCAAGAAGCGGATTTAACGCATCGGAATCAGAGATGGGTTCACCTGCCACTGACGATTTGTGAAGCCTTGAGATCGTTCGGAGCCGAGTTCAGCTGTTTATTTCCTTGCCGTTCGTCTTCTTGTGGGAGAGAGAAAGACGAAGAAGAGAAGGTAGGGAAAGGCGAGGGATCTGGTGAAGGACAGAGTAGGGAGGGTTCTTGTGGGGCTGCATTTGCGCGATGGTTGGTGGCGTTGCAAGAAGGTGAAGTTAAGGGGAGAGAGATTGAGCTGGTGGTGGGTGAAGAAAATGAAAAAGAAGATGATAGAAAGGAGGATACGCCAGAGAGAAGTAGAAGAAGACACGTGCTTGAAGATATTGAGATTGATGTAGAGAAGAAGAATGAGGAGGAAGAAGATAAGGCAAGAGTGAGTATATGTATTCCTCCAAAGAATGCTCTTTTGTTGATGAGGTGCAGATCTGATCCTGTGAAAATGGCTGCTCTCGCCAATCGGTTCTGGGAGTCCCCTGCTCCGAAAGATGAAGAAGTTGAACAAGATGATGAACTACGCCGAGAAGAAGAAGAAGAAGAAGAACAAGTACACATGGAAGAAGAAGAGCGGGACAGAATTGAAGTTCCAGCAGTGGAAGAAGATAGCAGCATTTGTGAACGAGAAATCCCAGAAGAAGTAGAAACAGAAGCACAATCAGTAATTGAAGCTTGTGAATCTGAAATCCCAACAACCCCAGAAATTAGTGAAGTTGCCGAAGCAAGTGAAGGAAAGCCAGAAGTCGAAGAAGAGCAAGCAAAGGAAAAAGAAGTCGAAGTCGAAGTTGAAGTTGAAGTTGAAGAAGGTAATGGCAATCTGAAAGACGAAAACTTGTGTGATAATTCTCCTGAAGTCCTCGCAGATCTTGAAAAACCAGAACTTGAAGAGTTTCATGAAGAGAAACTACAGGAGGAGAAGGACAACGGCGAAGATTTTTGTTGCAACGAACTAAAAATCTCAGAATCTGCTTCATTATCGCCTATAATTTCTGTAACGTCAGAATCAGAAAACAATGAAGAAGAAAAAGTAGAAATTTCTGTGCCGCCTGAAACATCCGCACGAGAAGAAGCAACTGTGGAGTCAACGGAAAAGGAAGAACAAGAGAAAGAGACGGAAGAGGGACCTGGGGAAGACGAATCGACAGCGACCCAAGTTAGATCCGACCCGGAAGACCCGAAACCCAGGGAACAGAAGCAGGGTCAGGTTCTACCCGATTGCTTGCTGTTGATGATGTGTGAGCCGAAGCTATCTATGGAGGTGTCGAAGGAGACGTGGGTGTGCAGTACGGACTTCGTACGGTGGCTACCCGAGAGGCCGGCGAAGAGAAAGGGCGGGGGAGATGAGCCAAAGAAGAGGATTAGCATTGACGCCAAGCCGCCGCTGGGGCCGCCTCCACTGATGCAGCCGCCGAGGTCGTCCTGTTCGTTTCCGGCGCCGGCGGCTCACGGCGGAGGGATGTCAATGGCGAGCATGATCGAGCAGAAGCTGGTGGGGTCCAATGCCTACGAGCCATTTGTACTTACTCGCTGCAAGTCGGAGCCGATGAGGTCGTCGACTAAGCTGGCCCCGGACGCTTGTTTCTGGAAGAACAGGAAGCTGGAGCCACATCACCGTCCGGCTGCGCTCGGCGTCGGCGCGGCTGGGGTTGGATTTTGATCTCAATTCTTTTTTGTTTTTAACTTTCTTCATATTATGAAAAATAATCTATGAGATTCTGTAGATTATTGGACAAGGTTTGGAATCACATATGGTCATCATGATGAAGTTACTGCATTTAGGTTTTCCCTTGTAAATTTATCAGTGATTTTCAGGTAATTATGGTTCTGTCCTGTACTTTTTTTTTTTTCTGAGCCATGTCACAAATTTAAAAATTGTCTACTTTCTTCCTCCTTTGTCAGTGGCCACGACATCATAAAATTCAGAATGGGGTCTGCTACTTATATCCCAATTATAAATTTTCTGACCGGTCAAAAAAATTATAAATTCACTTGGGATATGTAATAAATGTTGGAATGATTAAACCCAAGAGAGGGTGAATTGGGTATTGATTAAAATTAAAAATCTTTTCGCAATGTAATGAAATTCATAAAAATTTCAAGTATAAAAAACAATAGATCGAGATAAGCATAATTACAGTAGTAAAATGGTTTAGTTGGAAATATAAAGAGGTAA
Source organism: Neltuma alba (assembly GCF_004799145.2). Lineage (NCBI taxonomy): Eukaryota > Viridiplantae > Streptophyta > Magnoliopsida > Fabales > Fabaceae > Neltuma > Neltuma alba. The sequence continues at coordinate 29,755 of NW_021632158.1, read as the reverse complement.
GGGAAGAGAAGATGCAAACAGTGATTTATCCTGATTCGGTCCTCACTGACCTACGTCCAGTCCCCAGGCTTCCTCTGAGATTTTCAATCGACTATCTCCCTCAAGTTTAACACGGGTACTTGAGAACCACTACAATCACAAGTTTGATCCGGGCACTTGTGATGCCACTTACAATTCTTAGACTAACCAATCTATTCAGCAGCAACCTCACACCGAAGTAAATACTTCCCCTTACTCACCGTAAGGATACAATCTGATAAGGATAATGAAGATTGAATATTTCTTCTCTCAAAGAAGTGATAGATGAATCTTAAACACGTTTGGGAAACTCTCCTCTCTATCTCACGAATACATATGTTTTAGTCTATGAAGTACAGAGACAGGGAGTTTTTTCTCGGAGCTCTAAATGAGAATATGTTGATTTAGCATTTTAGCATTTGATGTTGTAAGCTCAGGCTCTTCTCATTTTTTTCTTGTTTTGAATGCTCTTCTATTTATAGATGATGTTGGGTAGTTGACCGTTGAGCTTTTTCTTCCCATTTGGCTTGAAGAATATGACCGTTGAAACTAGCCATTGGAAGCTTCTGATGAACGTCGATTCTTCACATCATAAATTCGTTGTGGCTCTTTATCTGAAATAATCTTCCTCAGATCAAGTGATAAGTATCTGATAATTATAGAAACAATAAGTTGGAAAACATGGAATCAATCATCAGATATTCAGAAAGTAAGATGAACTTACTTGATCGATAAAGCTTTGATCGATTATATTATAGATTAATTACATGAAGAAAAGATATAGCAGATAGATGCATTTATCGAATAGATTATAGATCATATGATGATCGAACAAATGATCGATAAATGATGAAGTATGAATACAGTGACCTAAAAATGATTTATGCAAGAATAAACCTTTTTAAGTTACGTTTGCCTTCGTATCCTTTTAATAGAGAGTTATGTGTAAAAAGAAGGCTGAGAAAAGCTTGAAGATAAAAAGATAAAAGATTTTGAAATCATCGTGAAATGCTGTTATGAAATAAACTTGTACAATGATCAAACAAGTGATCGAATATTTGTTGATCGATCAGGTTATCGATAAACAAGGTATTATAGAAACAGATATTAAACCAATAATAATCGAACACATTATCGATAAATGGATTATGGATAAGGTTATCGATAAACAATGAGTAAGAATATATTCAGCAAAAAACACAGACTATGTGGATTAATCGAACAGGTAATCGATTAATGAATATTCGATCAAGTGATCGATAAAATGAAAAACAGAGATTTAATCCTGCAAGGTAAAGAAACTGATTATCGATCACGTTATGTGAAAACATAAGTTTCAGGAAATCGAATGATCGATCATTTTATCAATAAATCAATGATCGATTAGGTGAAAAAAATGATTTAACATAAGTTAATGCAGTGAAGATAATAATCGATCATTTGATCGATAAATGTTTGATCGATCAATTGATCGATAAAAGATTTTGAACGAATGGTTTTGACAGAGCACTATATCGAGTAAGAAGACATGTAATATTCGAACAAGTTATCGATAAAGGTCTGATCGATTAAGTGATCGATTATTTCCTGCAACATCTTATATTAAGCAGCTATACCAATGATCGATTAGTTGATCGATTAATCTAGCAAGTTATTGAGCAGACTAAATTATCTATCACGTGATCGATAAAACTTGACAGTTATCGATCAAGTGATCGATAAACATATTCATCTATAACGTAATCCAAAAATCATTTATCCAACATGTTACTGATAAAACCTTAATAATATGTATGAAGATAAAAGAAAAGAATTGAGGAGATAGTACCAGTAACTCGATGAGTATGTAGTCGCTTGATCAGGCTCGAGTAACATATGATAATGGCTTTTCATTTCTTCATCTCTTCTAGAGCTTTTACTCAATAACATGTTTGAGTAGCATGTTGCTTGAGAACTTAATCGTTCAGTGTAGAACTTCTGGTCTTTGCCTCAATAAATTCGAAGTCTGATTCCAGCAAAACGAAGGTCAACTTTGGGTGATCATAAATCTTCCAATTCAACTCCAATTTTTGCAAATGACCTATCCCCAGAAATATCTTTGAGTCTACTTTCTAATGCAACAAGAATTACCCTAAAATTCGTTGTAGTTACAAAGTTATCTTCATCACAGTGACTGAAGGTCAGAATCAAGGCGTTAATCCTTACTGCAATGTTTCGAGCACCATATCTCCCTCATATGAAACTCTTTGAAGTTGATTTTGGTGTCCATGAACCGTGTTCTGAGTCTAGTTTCATATGAATTAAGTTTCACCTCAAACGGATTTGTGGTTTGAGAGATATTAAAGAAATACTGAACCTATATCAGAGATGAACGAAGAACAGAGCATAACAGAGGATGTATTTTATCGATAACTTGATCGATAAATGGATGATCGATCAAGTGATCGATAATTGCCCATGAAAATCACCTCTAAAGCTTATTTTCCATGTTTATATGAAGGGTGACTCAATATATGATGGTATAACTTCCCGGTTGTATATTTTAGCTTCCGACTGAGCCATTCAAACTTCTAATTGAGTATAGCAACATTTAACATCAAATCTATGAACTTGAATCTTGATATTTTCATTTGATCTTGCAAGTTCTTCTTTTCTCAATCTCTCTTCTTCTTCTTCCTCTTGATCATTCTCCATAACTCAAAGTGCAACATAATAACTCCTTTCTTTTCTTGAGGAAACTACACAAGATATTAAGTATGATAGTTAGTCAAAATATAAGATAAATAATTTATGTAAACTTTTTGCTCTATTATTTGACATCATCAAAACTAATCATATCTAACAATAAATTCACCACAATCAGACGAGTATTTGAGATGTGAAGCTTGACTTATCTTTAGTCACGTGAGTATTCTTGCCAAATTTTCGTTAAGCAAAATCATTCATGTGGTACACTGATTAGCATTATTTGGGGCCTACCATTTTGGCTGATTGAGTGGAAAAAACAGGATAAAGTGATTAACAAGATGTCTCTATGCTATTGAAGAAATAAGCAATAATCAAAGTCAAGAAGCATAGGATGCAAGGTAATGTAATTTCGTACAAGACAACAAAAACAAAGATGAGCACAATATGTGGTTGTTTGGTTAACAAGGAAACTGTAATATCACCTTCGGTCTCATATTAATAGTTTTAGGGGGTGTTAGGTTAGCCTCAGAAGTATTTTTTCGCAAATCGTGATAAACTCCTTCACATATTTATTTTATATACCGTAAAAGCATTTTTAAAATCATGATTTTATTTCTATCCAAACATCCCCTTAATAAAAGAGCTAGACAAGGAAAAAATAAAGAGATTGGTTTACTTTGCCTCTAAATTTGTACTACTTCGATGTTTTAATATTACCTCTGGTCTTTGCACTACAAATTGGATATTTACTTAACTAATTTAGTCCAAATTGTCTTTGTTAGTTGCACATGTTAAAGAGACTTGCAATCAGAAGATAATTCCAATGCATATGATTAAAAAAAATAATTCAGAAAATTCGAGACATATTTGTTATAAATAACTAATTTAACTAATTTTATTAATATTTACAACCTAATTATCTAGTTTTTGTATTAAAGATCAAAGGAAGCAATACTTTCCCATCCTAAATATAGAAATTGATTGAGGTTTATTTTATTTTATCTTAAATATAATTTCTTAATTGCTACTAATTAATACAGAATTAATTAATTGGGAGGGAAGGAAGGAAAGGAGAGAGAGAAGGAAGAATTTGGGAAGGACAGAGGGGTTAAGGTTGTTAGGTGTCTGTTGGGTTGTCTGCTTGTGGTTTGTTTGTACGCTCTTTTTGGTTCATCCATCTTATCTTAATTCCCTCTTTACTTTTCCCTTTTACTATTAAGACCATACGTGTGTACATTTGGTTACTTGACTCGTTAGATTGTGAAAATGATAGCTTTAGTACACACTAATTCTTGCAATTCATTTCTTGGGAATATTTAATTCGTCTCTAAGTTTGCTTGTCATGTGGGCTTACGTGTATTTATCAATTTTAATCATTTCATACTATTTTTTGATCCATTGTTTTAATACTCCCTCTACCGTTCTACGCCTATTCATAATAAACAAATTGTATAAAAAAAAATGAATACATTTGTCTAAGGAATATTTAATCTGCTGATCCCTGTGATTTTAGTTCACTTATAGTTCAAGCATTAAGTTTTCATTTAATGTAACCCAATCCTTATGGTTTTGATTCAACTATAACTCGGATTTTAAAGTTTAACCCACTATATATCAGTCTCTATGATTTTAACCATTTAAAACTTTAATTACTGAGTTTTATAAAATATATAATTTTACTTTTTAAGAGATTAAATTTTTAAATTATTAAAGCAATAGGGATGAGATTATACCACGTTTAAATTTAAGGATTAAGTTATAACCGACTTATTTAACTATTATTTCTTATAAACGTGCCCAAAAGAAATATCAATAAAAGCATATTTACAGCCAAAGAACACAAATATGAGATAACTTGATTCAAGACCTATTTTTCATGTAAGTCAAGTTAGTAGGTAAGTATTTTATAAGCAATTTTTAAATCATGAGATTTACCTTACCCTTAATTAATCATTTAAGAAAATATTTTATGTAAAAGAGTTGGTTTATTTGATAAGATGAAACTCAGTTTCATTTCCATTTCTAATATAAGACTCTTGTTGGATGACAATTTCTAAGGACTTGTTTGGATTTACAATCAATAAGCATGTTTATGTAAATAGAGTCAAAACTATTTTCATATATCCACCTCGTATTTTATAAATTACGATTAAAAACCTGTTTATAAGTTATTTATAAGTCATTTCAAACAAGACCATAAAATTGTTTAATACATTCAAGCAACAATATGATACCCAACAATAACATTTTAGGCTTAAAATGTATGGCCAAGCGCCTGAGACCAGGAGGGTTATTGATTGCCATATCTAGAACAAACTTGAATAATTAAGCTCTGCTGGTCACAAGAAGATAAAAGAATTGTCTTTTGTTGCACAAAAAAAATCAAGATATTAAGTAACAAACAGAAAAAATAATACTCGTACTACTACATATTTTTCCATTTGATTATTTATTTTGCCTACCAAACAAGCCTGCAGGAACCATAGGCGAAACAAATTAGACGTGAGAATTTGGTTGAGAATAGAAGGGCGTTTGGTAAGATTTTAGAAAGTGAGGGGTTTGATTACGAGGAGATGTAACTAAGAATTTTCACCCATAGTAAATATTAGGTATGGATATATATAGAGAGAGAGAGAGCAGGCGAACAAATTGTATTTAAATAAAATAACCATGACTTTTATATAAAATGAGGTTTTTTTTCTTTCCAAGATGAGGATTCCATTAAGATATGGATATCGTATACGGTAAAAGAATTCTAGTGACCCCTTTTCGGTGGGTTCAGTGAGTGAAAGGGTTGGACACACTTACTGAGGGAGCGGTTTTGACACTGGAGCACGTTGTGATGTTGGAGGAGATATCTTTGAAACTAAAACCTCAGCTCGTAACATGTAGTTATCCTCCGTGTGGAACTCTCGCTGTCTCAATTGCTACGGCATTAGGTAGGGTTGAGGTCAGGGGTTAGCTGCTCTGTTTTTGGATCGTGAATGAGCTCAACTCCTTTCTTAAAATTTTTCTCACAAAAAAAAAGAAGAATTCCAATAGTGTAGTTTTCTTTTGGCTCTTTACAGGTGGCTTCCTCGTACAGTTTCAAAGCACTTTGAAATGCTTTTCTTCAAAGACAGGGCACAAGAATTATATTCCCAAGGCATCAAATCCTATGCTTTGAAGGGCCTTCTATCTCTGCGAGTATGATCAAATAACATCTTTCTCAAAAGTAACCCAACCAATTTGTGGGTATCTTCACTTATCCTAGGTAGATTATATATGTCAATCAAACTTTATGTTCCCAACATTGCAATTAGTTTATTATTAGTTTCTTAGATTTAGTTAAATTGGACTAATAACATGAATTGGCACAAATAGCGAGAAATTTGGAGGAAAGAAGTCTAATAATCACTCATGGGTATGAATTCTAATCCTTCTAAAATCATTTAACTTAGTGCCTCCTTTCACTAGAAGATGTCAATTTCAATCGAGATTCTCTTATGCTTAGTGACTTATATTTTAGGGTAAAGGTAAATCCAGTGCTCTGATCTTATTTTTCAGGCACATTCAGCATCTTGATCTTTTGTATAATGCATTCAATATTCCGATCTTATTTTTGATACATCCAGTATCCTATAAACTGAGGTGCTAGATGCAACTAAAAAATTAATATCATAATACTGCATGCACTAAAAAAATAAAATTGAGGTGTTGGATGCACCATACAAAAAATTAGGATACTGAATATAGCCCGAAAATAACATTAGAGTCTTTAGATCAGGGCCTTTACCCCATATTTTACTATCTCCTAACCAAGATTAAAACCAAAGAACAAGACAAAGGGACTTGTGTTTACTCATTGGACTCGAAATTTGCGGTCTTTTAGGCAGCTTCTTCTTGGCTTTACCATGTTTAGAAGTCTGAGACAAAATATTATTTAGATTAAAATTGACAGCTACAACTTACACCCAACTTTTTACAAGTTTCAGCAGCATTTTCAAAATTTAGATTCAGATACTTTCGAGTAGATCGAAAAGAGATGATAACTTAAATTAAACTAAATTCTATATTTCAAGTTAAAAGATCCGTCTATATATAAGTTTAATAAATTAAAAACTCATAAAAGATTGATGTATCGAAAACAATAATTAAAAAAAAAAAGGTCGATAAGCTAGTAGTGGATGGCTTTTAAATTGAGAAACGATTATGAAATTGTGGCCCCAAAAAAGGTATGATTATGAAATAATTGAGGACACGATGCCTATGATACAGACTTCAATTCCTTTTAAAAAGATAGTGATTTTCATGAAGAGCATTCAATTGCAAAGAAAAGTCGCGCAAAAGCTTCTTTCTATGAGCAAGATAGTTCTACACACACGCATATATATATATATATATATATATATATATATAAAGTGCTTCTAAACACACACACATAATGCTGCTTCTTCCTTGAGCACCTTCCATCATAACCATACGCGTATATATTCACTCCTTTAACATTCTCTCTCTTCCTCTGTGTGTGTATATATCTATTAGGTAAATATGCATTGAACACTTTGTTCTTATTTTTCAAATATATCCAGCACCCTAATTTTTTTATGGTCATATAGCACATCGATCTTATTTTCCTGCTGCCCAGTATCATTTTTTCAGTTATATTCAACACTCTAATATTTAAGACGTTAGATACACTTACGAAATAAGATTGGAGTGTTGGGTATACTTATATATATTTAAAATGAACACAATATAGTAACGGGAATTAAGTCTAACAAAAGGAGCTAGTCCCTCACAATGTGATGAACTAAGGTTTGAATCCCTGCTAGGAGAAGTACCCATATGTAGTGCCCAACAGTGCTTCGAATAGGAGAATACCTATGTTTTAGCCAAAAAGAAAATGAACACAGTATATGGCTACGTGATAAATTAAAGTTGGCCAGATGGATTGGAATCTACAAGGAAAGAGACAAAAGAAAGAAAAACACAATGGAAGATGCTAATATAAACGTTGTGTTTTGCTGCTGCTGTAAACTTTAGCCAACAGCAGTGACATATATGTGTATATACACCCACATACATATATGTATGGAAGTAGCGGCTAGTGAGAGACATTCTGGCTCCCACAAATTGACAGTCCTCACATGCGATGCTTAACGCTTTCATAAAGCCATGCCCTCACAATGAGCCAATCTAGTCAACCTCAACTTTTGCCCCCCTCCTTTATTTTACTATACACACACACGCGACAAGTATAATATATATATATATGTGTGTGTATTATATATCATGAGGAGTATATATATAATATTGATAATAGCAGCGATAATAATTAATAGTGTGAGAAGAAGGGGACAAAATATGATAATCAGGAAGATTATTGTCTGTTAATCGAAGTGATGAGGTTTGTTTTCTGATAGAAAGCTGTGACAGAGTCTGAACAATGTTGGTTTTTTCCCCCTAAATACATATTAAAAAATATAATATTGTTTTTTTTAAATAAAAAAAACCTAAACCCACCTCATTTTAATCATAGAATTTATCGACAATCTAAACTAATCAAGATTGAGTCGAGCGGGACTACAAAAGGGTGGCAAAGTTTATTATTGTAGTAAAAGCAGATGCACTTAGCTGTTTGAGATAGACTAATCTTTTTCAAAGTGTACATTATGAAGGAGGATAAAAAAGTAAATACACAACAAGGGTTAAGAATTGATTAAACACCCAACCACTCAGTTAAGAAACAAGAGTTTTTTTTTTACAAGTCACACCAATTTGAGTTAGATTAGTCTAGCATTTATATCAGTGTGATTTTAAAGTTTTAAATTACTGTTTTTTTAATTGAATTTGGAGGGGTAAAAAAGGAAAAGTGGAAGCGAAAACATTGTAAATATGACGCTTATTTTTTTTATTTTTTGCATGACTTTCTCCTTAATTTCGACGGAAAAAAAATTAGTATATTTCGACATGTGCTTGTGACACGGACAGCATGAATCAAAGTGTTTTTGTTGCTCGAAATTAAATATGATACTCCACCGGTCCTTAATATAGGACCCAATTCTTGAGTTGGTTTTGGTCCTAAATATAAGACCCATTTCTCATATTTATCAATTTTCTCTAAATTACCCCTATGGATACTCCCTCAACCATAATCAAGTAGAAGAGGGAGAGGAGGTATTAAGAAAGATGATTGTGGTGTTTTAGGAAAAATGTGTCACTTTTTTTATAATTAACTAACTTACCTAACTACCTTAATCTAATCAAATTAGTTAAATGGGTTTTATATTAAGGACCGGACGAGTATATTTATTTAATTATAGTTTGGAAGGGAAAGGATAATTCAGTCTATTATTTGTCGTCTGCATGAACATAAGCATGTGCTCAAAATTAGAACCAGATAAGGACTCTGTACTTGTTGTCTATGTGAACATCAAAATTTTCGCACATATTTGTGTTATAACGAGGTGGTATTTTAATTCAATTTTTCCTCCTTTATGTAATTGATGTCATTATTAAATGTTTTTTTTTTGCCAGCTAAATGTTATGTTGTTGACTATTTTCATTTATTAAATCCATACTGCTACTATCCAACTCGGATACAGGAATGGGGCTCGATGGATCGTCAACTGAGTAAAATGAATTGGATTCATGGGCCGGGCTTTGAGAAACCTTACTTCTTTTTTTGAGAAACCTTACCGTATATGTACACACACAAACATATAGGTTTAACACTGGGCCGGAAGGGAGTCCAATTTTTAAGGCCCAGATCCGTTACCTCAAAGAAATGTTGTGGGAAGTGATTGGGTGATCTGGTCTTCAATGAGGTTTCAAGGAAGATATTAATGTAATAGTTAAAAAGTCTCAAACAAGTGAGTAGCATGCGCTATCTTAAGGATTGGAGGTGGTATAATTTTTTTTTTTGACATACAAAAGTTTAGATAAGTTGGATCCTCGAAAGCTTATCAATGTTAGGAGCATGCCTCCATATCCAAATAGTACTTATAAAGGTATTTCTCTGTCCTGTATTACAAGATTCAATTTTTTGAATATATTTGTCCCTTTTTATAAGGTTCCTTTTGAGTTTTTCTGAATATTTAATGTATTATTACCTATTTTACCCCTAGTTTAATGTATTTAATACATTCTCTTTCTTTATTTATCTCATTATTACTCTCTCACATCTATCCATTTATATATAGGGGTATATTTGAAAAAAAATTACATTTGCTACATATTAATTACTTTTAATTAATTTTAACTGCTTTCTTAAACTGTGTAATTTAGTTAGACAGATCTTATAATAAGAGACGGAGTAGTACTTACAAATTACTCATCAATAGTCCTTTCATCGGTGATGGAATTTAAAAGTTGCACTTGATGATTTTGGTTCATTCATGTATGGCATGAGAAGTGGCAAGTTTTGATCTCTTTGATCCACATGCGTAGCCTCCTTAACTTTCTTATGGTGGTTTCTTTAATCATATGTGCTAGAACCAACCTTTAGTCAGAGCCTCATAGTATGTACTCCTACGGTTCTTAATATAAGACTTATTTAACTAATTTGATTATATTAAGAAAGTTAGGTAAGTTAATTAATTATAAAAAATATGACATGTTTTTTGTCAAATACCATAATTATCTTTCTTAATATCCTCCCTCCATCACTTACTTGATTATGGTTGAGTGAGTATACATAGGAGTAATTTAGAAAAAGCTGATAAATATGATAAATCAGTCTTATATTTAGGATCAAAATTAACTTAACAATTAAGTCATATATTAATGATCACCAGATGGGTATAATCAATAGGAATGTTTCGGGGACAAAATTATAAAAATAAAAGACAAAATACTATAATTCTTATATTAAGCATGAGATGCTACTTTATTTAGGATACATTTGATATGTAATTAATCCCAAATATTGAGTCGGATCAATATTCTTGTCTATTTAATGGTCCCTCTCTATTAAGCCACCAACCCTTTATTTATCTCGCTCCTAATTCCTTTTTTTTTCTCGTCGTGTGCATTTTTTTCGGATAAAAAAAAACAAATATGAATATATTTTTCTTAATGTCATTTAATATTGATTAGTCTTAAGGGATTTAATATTTATAAGTCAAGTTGCATGATCATTTGCATGTCAAATCTTCATATTTATAAAATGGGAGTTGCATTATTTACCAATCAAATTTGAAAATATTAAATTTCTCTCAAATCTTATTCGTATTAAATAAAATTTTAAGAAACCTATTTGTATTTAATCTTATTACGTAAAACCTGTGATAATTTTTGCCTTTCCTCATTTGTGCATTTCTTTTAATGGCTTCAATTTACACGTGCCAAAACGTGTTTTATGATGGGATTTTGCTTATTTTCTTTTTCCTACCAATCACATTTTTTTAAAAAAAAATCACCATTAAAAGTTATTTTTAATAAAATCTCATTTCAAAAAAAAGTGCATCCACATTAATTTGATAAAAAGTAATCGCCCAGTGACTTTAAGGGTAATTCTGAAAAAAAAATGGAAGAGGGGCAATCATAGAAAAAAATTAATTAATGATTCAACTAATATATAAAAGCAAGAATTACAATTAGGTTCCAAGGGTGAGATTTAATTACCTAAAATCCATCAACAAATAAAAAGTAAATGATGACAAATTCTGGAACAGAAAATGACAAGAAGTTTAAACTGATCATTTATTACTGGGACTTTAGAGTAATTAAATTTTTTTCTTGAGACTTCTTGATAATTCTCCTATATAAAACCATCCATATTGTTGAACAAGTGCCCAATATGGAAGAAACGAAAGAGTATTTAAGGAAGGTATTATTTAAAAAAAAAAAAAAAACTCCCTCTAATGTTTTTTTATAAGCCATAATAAATAACTAGGTTACGTACACTAAGAACTTTGTTAAAATTGTGTAAAAGTAATAATATACAATGTTTTCAAATACACTTTTATTTATAGAGAGTTGAAGTTTAAAAAACATGAAAGGCTAAAAGAGAATATGCATGGAAAAGAGTACATATAATTAAGTATAGATAAAAATAGAAAAATGGATCAAATATTCAGATATCTCCAAAAGCGTAGCTAATTAATAAAAAAGATCACACTCGTTTTAAAAATTGTAGTTTATTATAAAGACAGAAGGAGACGGGAGTAGCATTAAACTAATTTTCCAATTTGCGTAAAGTAAGTAAATTAATTGGTCTTATTGAAAAAAGGGGAAGAGAATGAATATAGTTTTTTTCCCCTTGTTTCCCAGCAATATTTCTTTCGCCTTCTTTAATTCCTCCAAAATGTGTGGATAAAAAACGGGGGGAAAATTACACTCAGGTCCCACAGAGCACAATTAATATCAAAAAGGTCCCATGAAATCACAAAATGATTCTGAAGTCCCCAGGGACCTGTGTGTAATTAATTTTAATTGTGAAATTACCTACTTACCCCTGTTAATTTTATTGCAACAATTCGTTTACAATCTCAACAATGGCTGTTAACAACCCGAGAAGACGTGATTGACAACCTCAACAGTGCTCATGACAACTCACTCTGTGGAATGCCAGGGGCATTATTGAGGTTGTTAACCACCTCTTCTCGGGTTGTTAACAGTCACTGTTGATGTTGTAAATAGGTTCTAATTTTATTGCAGCAATTCGTTTACAATCTCAACAGTGGCTGTTAACAACCCGAGAAGACGTGATTGACAACCTCGGCAGTGCTCATGACAACTCACTCTGTGAAATACCAGGGGCGTTGTTGAGGTTGTTAACCACCTCTTCTCGAGTTGTTAACAGTCACTGTTGAGGTTGTAAATAGGTTCAAATTAACAGGGGTAACTACGTAATTTCACAATTAGAATTAATTACACACAGGTCCCTAGGGACTTCAGAATCATTTTGCGATTTCGAAGGACCTTTTTCATATTAATTATACTCTGTGGGACCTGAGTGTAATTTTTCCAAAAACGGGAGCATGTACGTACCTTTCCGACACTGTATTATTGCACACACGTTATCCTTGTTAGTTCATTATTTTGCCTCCATCATCACAATCTCAGACCAACCCCATCTTCCAGTTGCTGACGTCAGAGATGCTCGCTGTAACTAAAAGGGATTAATCCCATATTAGTGTTCTCAAAATAGAATTATCTTTCCAAAAATATATACATGCTCAGCAATAAGGAGGAAAAAAAACAATGAAGACTAACAAATTATTAGTTGAGATAGTTAACTTAGTAAGGAAGAAAATACGAGTTCGAATGTCAAGAAGCACGTTTATTAGGAGAACTCTGATTTTTTTAACGTTCTCGGCCCAGCAGAGATTAACTTCAAACCTAAAGTGACTTGAAAATAACTTGATTTATATATATAAGAAAAAAGAAATGAAGAAATGGTTGGCTTAAGAAAAGGCCATGGAGAAATATAGAGCAGTTTATTTTCCTTTCGTCTAATTCCTTTTGATCAGAATTCCCAGGCCAGGAAGGAGGAGGATATATATGTTGACTTCGGATATATCCTACGACAACATGCATATATTGTTTAAATACAAAAGAATAACCATATTGCCATAATTAATGTTACTTGTCCTTACTGATAAACAAAGATGGTGATACTTAATACTTATAATATACTGTACATATCTATCAGTCTTTTCTAACGCATTGATTGGAAGAGAATTGATGAGACATTTTTTTAAAATTAAGAAAACTGAAATAATAGTACAATTGCATGAATATAAGCATATTTGTCATTTGCATATAATATTAATTAAGACTAATTTGAGTAAATAACACAAATGATCTGATTTTCTTACAGTGTATTTTTTTATATAATTAAATGTAAAAGTACATTGAAAATAAAAAAAATTTGTATTGTTCATATAATATTTTAAAATTTAACATATCATGCATGACATTTTAATATTAGATACTTTGAAAAATCCATATCAAAATTATTCATAATTTACTATCTAATAATCATTATATTGTCGGATTATAAAAAATGTTTTTAATTAGAAACTATTTATAATAATTATTAATAAACTTTTTAAAAAATGTATATGGTTTTCAGTTCTCACCCAGCTGGATCCGTCAGAGTTGGATCCTTGACTATTTATTGCAAGAACTTAACTAATAAACTATTACTTCAAAGACAAACATACCCTTGAGGCGAGTGTACGACAATCACTTATTGCCCTGAAAAGAAAGACACAATCTTCTTGTGTTTGATTAAATTCCTTTTTTGGCTTCATAAATGTTTTCCTTTTGAAAGGCGTATACGTTATATATAAGTTAATTTTCTATATAAATTAAATTAATTTGTTATATCTTTCCATTGTGTGTGTGAATGTGTGTAGAATTTGGTGGTCAGGAAATCACCATTCAAATCTCCTCAACCTTTGCCAAACTCAAGCTTCTTCACATTCCATGATTCTAGCTCCTCTGTTGAATCATCCCTCTGTTCACTTTTCAACCCGAGATCTACTCCTCTATCCCAAAACAAGTCACTGAAAATCGATACTCTAATCACAAAACCAGAAAGAAGAACCGATCGATACTCGACAGAAATGGCGGATGCGAAGTTCCACATTGTTATGTTTCCATGGTTCGCCGCCGGCCATATGACCCCATTCCTGCATCTAGCCAACGAGCTAGCCAAAAGGGGCCATAGAATCACCTACTTGCTGCCGAAAAAAGCTCAGGTTCAGCTCGGCCACCTGAACCGCCACCCGGATCTCATCGTCTTCCGCCTCGTGACAATCCCTCACGTCACCGGCCTTCCGGAGGGGACGGAAACGGCGACGGAGATACCCTTATCGTTAAACCACCTGCTGTGCGCGGCCACTGATCTTATCCAAGACCAGGTGGAGGATATACTGAGAGGTGCAAAACCAGAGATAGTGTTGTACGACAATGCGTTTTGGGCTCCGGAACTGGCCAGGAAACTCGGGATCAAATCGGTGTGCTTCAACGTCGTTTGCGCAGCAAGCTTGGCCATAGGTCCCGTCCCTGCAAGGAAGGTTCCAAAGGATAGGGCTTTAACGGTGGAGGAGGTCAGCCAGCCACCACCAGGTTAATCATATATCATATTCTATTTTTTGCCCCTCAGTTTTGAATTTTGAGTGCATAAACTCTCGATTTAGTTATTTATTATTAATAAAAATATTAGTTCTTTGGATTCATAACATTTAGAGTATATTTGTTCAATAATTCAAGTAAGAAAGACTTACAATGATCTCCCCCAGAAAAATTACAAAGTAAGTTTAACAAATTATTATTTTTTATTATGAAATTTGTTATTATAGATTGTTTAAGTTGTTATTAAAATTGTTGAGTAATTATTTTTCTTGTTTGGAATCTTATTGTAATTTTCTAAAGAAAGGGAAGGAGACAAGTGTTATTTGCTCTAATTCACATACCCATTAGATACCCTCTACCACGAGTTTAAACTTGCAAACTCGTCCTCGGAAAAAAAAAAAAAAAAGAACTGTTAGGGAGTATGTTTACTGAGCCTTGACAGAGAAAAAAGATTAGTTTAATGAAGCTTTAGATTTTCATCATAGTATTGCAGGTTCAAAAGCTAAACCATAGTCTACCCTTCTCTTCATTCTCCCTCTCCATCTCTCCTCAAAATGATTAATATTTAGTATTAATTGGTCTAATCTTTAATATAAGAACTAGATAAGTGATTTAGGTAGATTAAAATAATTAGTTAATTAAATTAATTATTTATAACAAATATCTATTGATTTTTTTAGAATATCTTTTCTAATCTTGTACATTATAACTGTCCCTTTGATGAAATATGTTTAATCAATATAAATACTTAAAAGAGAAAAATTATAAATGTAAAGCAACCAATGAACTGAGATATTTACAGCAAAAGTATAACAAGGAAACCTAAAAGGCATATACATGGTATACCTGTTTCATGAATCAAGAAACTATCTTGACATGAGAAAATTTAACAAGCTTCAACTTATGAGATTTAAGTTAAAGTTGGGCCCCTGGGCCAAAAAAAAGTTAAAGCTGGAAAAAATCACAAATAAAGATTGTAAAATTGAAAAAATTACACATAAAAATCGGTTTATAAAAATTATTATCAAAACCTATATTATTGTTGTCATGGACCTTAAGTTATAAACTTTTTAATTTTATGTTGTTTATTTGTGTTTTTTCCTAAAAGTTGTGGCCCCAGAGCAATAATTATCGCTCCATACAAACTGAGGGAATATAACACAACCGTGCCTTTTTTGACCTGAAAAATAGCAGTACAACTACCTCCCTAGCCTATGAATCTATCACAACGACTGCCTTTATGGTGGATCACATGATCTCTTTCAGTGCGCAGCCCACGGGAAGGTACGAAGCTCATAAAAGGACAACTGAGTTTAATAAATCTTTTCCCAGCAAGTCATGCTCAGCCAACCCCTCCATTCCAAGGAAAAAACATTCACCACAATATTCTTTTGTTCTGACAAATTTTAGCTAGGGCAATGTTCTAAAGAGGTCCTCACATTAAAGTACTAATGATTAATTAGATGATATGCTTTACATAACATCTTCCTAAACTATTAATATTAAAGGGAGAGTTTTTATCAACAAGGCAATTTCAATCTAACTAATTAAAGAGGTAAGTAATTTTAAAAAATTAATATATATTTTTTATTAATAACTAATTTAACTATTTTTTTAATCTTTATATACTAATTATTTAACTTATACATTTAAAACGGAAGAAAGTAAATAAACTGCAATTTTTTTCAACTTCTTTCAATGTCAATAAGTTGCGTAAGAAAAAAATTATGAGGTGACTATAATGAAAGGTTTAAATTACAACGAAACTATTACTTCTGGTTATTAATATAAGAGTTAGTTTAACTTTTAATTTAATTTTAAATTTAAAATCTAATTTATTTGTCTCTCATATTTATTTATTTTTTTTCAAAATAGTTTTTGTAATTGTTATATATGTTAAAGATTTTATTAAATATTAAAGCTAATATCTAAAAGATATTTTAAGCAAAACATCATCTATTTATTATAAATAATTAACTTAACAATTTGTCTAATCTATCAAAATTAATCAAATTTTTATATTAAGGACTAGAATAAAACCAATAGTATTAAATATTTACTTTATGGTTATAATTTGGTTATAAGAGATATAGATGATTACGTCAATGTTTGTGCCCTCATATTTTCAATATTCTTTCATATTATTACAAACAAACAAGTGGTGATAATTTGAGAAATTTCAGGTTACCCTTCAACCAAGGTGGTGCTTCGTGGGGACGAAGCTCGATCGTTACTCTTCCTCTCCCTGCCGTTCGGCAGCAACAACATAACCTTCTACGACCGCATCACCACCGCCTTAGGTCAATGCGACGCCATAGCCATCCGAACTTGCAGAGAGATCGAACGCAGCTTCTGCGATTACATGTCCCTCCAATACCAAAAGCCCGTCTTCCTCACCGGCCCCGTCTTACCCGGAGAACCCAAAGACCAAAAGCTCGATCCCTCCATCGCCACCTGGCTCGCCGGCTTCCAACCCCGGGCCGTCGTCTTCTGCGCCTTCGGGTCCCAACTCAACCTCGAGAAGCCTCAGTTCCAAGAGATCCTCCTAGGCTTCGAGCTCACAGGCTTACCCTTCCTGGTTTACCTGAAACCTCCGGCAGGGTGCGAGACGGTGGACGAGGCCCTACCGGAAGGGTTCGAAGAGAGAGTCGGAGGGAGGGGGATGGTGTGCAGAGGTTGGGTTCAGCAAACGCTGATTCTGGAGCATCCGACGGTGGGTTGTTTTGTGAACCATTGTGGATTTGGGTCGATGTGGGAATCGTTGATGAGTGAGAAGCAGATAGTGTTGTGTCCTCATTTGGGTGATCAGATTCTGAACACGAGGATACTGGTGGAGGAGCTGGCGGTAGCGGTGGAAGTGGAGAAGTCGGAGAAGGCGTGGATTTCGAAGGAGAAGCTGTGCGAGGCAGTGAAGAAAGTGATGGATGAAGGGAGCGAAGTGGGGAAGAGGGTGAGGAAGAATCATGAGGAATGGAGGCGAGTGTTGGGCAGTTCTGGCTTTATGGATGCTTATATTGATGGCTTTATTCAGAATTTGAAAGAGCTTTTGAGTAGTAAAAAATGATTAATCTTTCATTGGCTTTAATGAGGAGAGTTAGGCCAGTGTTGATAAATTGGTTTTGTGGGCGTATTAGCGGTGGCAGGAGTAACTTTTTTTCAATCTGACTTTTATAAAAGTCAGATTGAGTAAAAGTCAAATAGTATAATGTGATTTATGTTTGGATTGGGTTTTGTAAAAAAGTCAATTTAAGAAATTGAAATTTGTTTAGATGATAAATGTAAAAGTAAGTTTAGATGTAAAATGATTTAAAAGGATATAAATTTTATTAAATAGTACATATATAATATTAGATATATATATATATATATATATAATGTGACTATTTTAAAAGAGGTAAGAAAAATAAAATTATTAAAAATAAAAATTTACATATGACGTAACTATTTTAGAATAGGTAAGGAAAATAAAATTATTAAAAGTAAACTCTCCAAATTAAATTTTATTGGTTATTTTTTTTCATATAATGTTTTTATGAACATAAAATTATTGAATTAAGTGGGACCATTTAAATATCCTTTTCTTTTTCACCTTATTTTTGTCTCTCTATTTTTCTCTCTCCACAACTGAGAAGCAACAATTTTGATCTTCTCATTCAATCTAACTTTTTCATAAAAAGCCCATTTACTCCACTATGATCCCAAACAGCAAAATTTAGGCAGAAGTTCGTTTAAGCTTTCAAATAAGTGTTTGGTATCGTGCAACGCGATCTCAAACACGCTCTTAGTGTTATGTGATAGCTTGATAGGTTTTTGTGAGCTAGGGATGTTTGGTAATATGGAAAAGTGTAAAAAGTACTTTTTCATAAAATAAGACAATTTTTTTCGTATATTTATTTTGTATATTGTAAAAATATTTTTAAAATTATCGTTTGATTTATATCCAAACACTCCTACAATGTCTCAACTAGTAGTTTTTTTTGGAAACATTGCAAAAAAAGACTCTAAAAATTTAAAACAAAATACATATAGAGACCATTTTATAAAAATTTGTCATTTGCTTGTCAGTTATTGTTAAAACTCATACTAATGTTTTTTTTTTTTTTGAGATTACAAGGCAAGCTAAGCTTGAAAAGAAAGAGTCAACATAGTAAACTAGAAGCAAAACCCGCTAACGTCTAAGCTAGGGGAATTTGGCAATTGTTCTGCAAATCCTCCAAGAAAGTCTCCCAGCATCTCGCTGGAACCTCTGGAATAAGAGTTAGCTCTTCAGCATTTGATTGTCCTTCTCTAGCTAGAAAATCGACGCCCTTGATAGCGCTTCTAATTCAATCTGTCCATGTTGAAACAGGAGGGTTCTTACCTCACGGATAATACTACCCAAAGGGTGGTTAGGTGCATTGTTCCTCATGAGAAGATTGAAAGCATATAAGGAGTCAGAACTTATGATAATTTTGTCGAAGCCCAGTTGGTATCCAGTCTGTAACCCATGTTTAATTGCTAGCAGTTCGGCCTCAGTGACAGAGGATAGACCCAAGGATTGTTTAATGTTTTCACATGTCTCTATTTGCACTTTTTATATTTTCAAGGTCTTTTTGTGATTTTTTCTAATTTTTTTAAATTATGGACAATTTTTAAAAGAAAAAAAGTTATAAATGGAACTTAAATATTTAATGTATTGTTTTTTGTGCTACTGTGATGATCAAACAAATTTCGTGAAAGAAGTCGAGGTTTAATAACCAAATAGATTATCAAGATTTTTTCTCTCTCTTTTTTCCATATCCTTTACTTCAAGATATGGTAATGTAACTAGAGGGAACTGGCGCTGTTAGCTTCAAGATCTCTAATTTCTTACCGCATTTTTAGAAGATATTCTGCAGAGATCGAGCAGTATGTGTTGTCTTGTTTTTGCCTTGTATCTTTACAGTGAAAATGGAAAAATTATTGCATCTTTGTAACTATGTTTTGATTTTTTCATATTGATTCATGTAACTTCATGTGCGAGATTTTGGAATTGAAATTAGGAAAGGTAGTAGAGAAGCAACATAATGGGCTCATTTGTTTTGGTTTGAAGATAAATAAGCAGCAAGCTATAAGGCAGGGATTGCAGCAACAGTTACTTCAATTGCACAAAGCAAATTCAAACTGCTATACTCCTCCGATCCTACATATAAAACTCTTATACACACTAGTATAAATGTTTTATATTGAAAACCGGAGGAGTATTCTGCACAAAGCAAAAATATGATCTAGCGATAGATCTTTTTGATGCTGAAGAAGAACTTCCAGGTTCTGATATAAGGAACGAGTCCACATATAGTCTTCGTTGTGGCTGAAAGTGCCATGATATTTTAATTTGCCCCCTTTTATTTTGTGTTGTAAGTTAACACTTCATTAGTTTGTGAAGAAATACGGCCGCCGTACCTAGAATTTGACAAAGTAACCTAATAGTCTAAGGCAAATCGAATCACAAAGTTGGACACCGACTGCAACGCACAACAAATGCAGAGATGAGGAAGAACAGAGACTCTGAGGAGGGAAGAGGTAGTTAACCCAGGAGGTTAGTGCACTACTAAACCCATTCCTCAACCCACACACACGCATATATATCTCCTTACAGTTGTGCCGCCAATTGATTTAAACGAAGTGGGTATATCACAAACATTGACCCATGGTTTTTCTTATTCTTATCAAAGTCCCATTTGTATTGGGCTTAGTAGGCCTTAATCCACTAAAGATGAGCTAAGTATGACCCAACAGTTTAACAGTTTAAGTAGCGTCAACTTGAGAAGGTGTGTTGATCAATATTAACCTCATTTAGTTGTTAATCATGCTAGGCTCTATGCGCTCAAATAAAAGGAGTCCTAGTGCATATAATAGGGGTGTGGGATAGTTAGATCCTCGCCAAGAGGGAGGTTAACATGGAACTCCCTCATTAATCTCAAAGGTTTGGGTTATTTGTTTTCGTCCAATCAAAGGGTTATCATTTGTATGTTGTAATGCCATTATGACTTGCAATATAATAATCCTCTTATGAGAATATTTTCCTCGGTTTTGAGCTCTTAACAACTCCATAAGGCCGTGACAGATTATCAACGTCATTTAAACGACTCAGATTTGTTTTAACTTTTAGCTTATCAACGCGGACTAAGTTGCATCTAGAACTGTCCCTTTTGGTCTGATTGGGTCAGATTTGAAAACTCACCACTGAGATCCGAAACGGAAAAGGGGAAATACCAAGGCAGACCTGGTTCCTATATTCAGCCACCACATATTGTGATCCAATCCAACTACAAAAGCCTAGCCCAGCTTGCATTCTCTTTTTGTTGTTGAAAAACGTACACATTATGTTTGGTACGGATTTTTTTAGAGGGAAAGAGAAGAGAGTTACTCCCTTCCTCTCGTTTAGTTGAAATGTTTTTTAAAGAGAGGAGGGATTTCCCTTCCCTCCTATTCCTTTCTAACCTCTCCTCAAAAAAATGAGGTTTTTGGGATGGGAGATGAGAGAATTTTATATTCTCAAATTAATTTGAATAAAATATTAATTCTTTCTTGGCTTTTGGAGTTTTCAACTCTTTTACTTTTCTACACCCTAATCTACTATGCCCACACCCCAAGAAGCTTCCGCCGCACAATTGAATCCATCAATCGTCATCTTCTTCTAAGCTTCAAATAATAAGTAGTCATAAATAATTTTTACTATGGCAAGTCAAAGTTGGTAAATTGTATTATACATATTTATATCTTGACAAAATAGAAAATGAGAAAATTCATTTTAATTTTATAAGATTAATGATAAATCCCTATTTTATTATATTATTTGATATCTTTTTAGGGATATTTATCAATTAAAGTGGAATAATTTGGATATATTATGGATATTTTGAATTAAATACTGGTGGCATAAAATTAGAGATTTAATAGAAAATCTTATCATATTTTTATCTCCTTTCTAAGTAATTAATTTTGAACTTTATGATAGTATCTCAATTTTTTTTTTTTGCAGGCCTCAGAAAAAGAAATAAACATAAAAGGAAAGCTGAAACAAAAGAAAAGAATTTTAAAAAAAACGCAAAAAATGGAAGCCACGGATTATGATTTATGAAAAGGCATTAGGTTATAACCAAATCCATCAATTGCCAAGTAGGACGCCGCCAACGTGAATTGCCATATACTACCTCTGGTCTTTAATATAAGACCTTGTTTGACTTTTATTTTAGTCCTAAATATAAGACCCCAATCCACTTTGTCTCTTATATTTATACTTTTTTTTAAAGTAGCCCTTCTAACAATGATAGTTCTAACCAATACACTTGATTAGTAAAGATATTTTAAGAAAAACAACATATATTTAGGACAAATAACTAACTCAACTTACTTTCTTAATCTCTTCAAATTAATCAACTGACTCTTATAATTAGGACCGGAGGTAGTATATACAAGGACGCACGCGCACAACAGTTTTTTTCATATCCCACCCTTCAATTCCATTCATCAATACCCTTTCCTTTGCGCATACACCACCGCTGCAGACCACAATCCATCATATCCGTTTTTCATATTTTTCCTTTATGCAAAAACGCAACCACGCCTCATCGCCGCCACCACCATCATTTCTTATAGCTGCTAAATTCTTAGGACGTGTTGTGACTGGATTCAGAGCTACGAGAGGCTAAATTCACTGTGCTCTTTGGGATTGAATTCAATGGCATGAGTTTGAGAGCTACAAATGGGAATTTAAATCTAGTACTTAGTTTAGACTATTTTGTTGATGATTTTTGGTTTGAAGTTTGTTATATTTGGTTTAAAACTAGGAATTGCTAGTTGTAATTCTTGGTTTGGATTGGAATTGTTGAGATTTGGATTGGTATTTATAAGTTTTAGTACTTGGTTTATACATATATTTATGTTTATACCTTTATTAATTCATTGTTAGTATGATTTTTATGCGAATTGTATAGAGATTATGCTTGAAATGAATTTAACAAGTAATTAATGTTCTAATTGAGTATTAATTTAAAAGGAATAACTTATATAAACCAGTTTTAACTATTTAAGTTGTTCTCATATCATTAAACAAACTAGGATAGTCATTAATTCATTCCCCAAGAACATTCTCATTATTGATTTCTTACTATTCAAATTTGCATTTTTCATTCTTTCTTTATTAAAAATACCCAAAAAAAAGTAGTTTAGATTTATTTCTTATCTTCATAATTAGTTTTATTAATTGAAAAATCCTTTTCCAAACCCCTCCTTTTAATTCTCTGTTACTTAGTTAACTTAGGAATTAATAAAAAACTCCTCAAGAGACTTGACCCGAGTTGTGTTTTACTGCATAATTTGATTATATTTTTTATTTAACTCAAGGCGACTAAAAAGGTTTAAATCAATTAAAATAATCAAATTTTGATTAGCTCCCCTCCCCTTCCCTTCCCTTCCAAACAAAACAATATATCATTAAAATTTCTCCTATTTTCTTTTCTTCATTAAAATCCCTTCCCTCCCCTCTCCTGTCATACCCTCCCCTTTGTAGCTACCATCCTCTTCTCTTTCCTCCCCTTCTTTTTATTAAAATCTCTCTTCTCCCCTCCCATTCCTTCGGTCAAGCTAAACACAACGTTAATTTTATAAGAGGGTAACTCTAAAGTTTAATTATTAGCAATTTTCATTTATTATCTGAGTTGACAAATTAATTATTTTAATAAAAAGGCTATATCTCAAAAATAATTAAATTATTGCAGAATTAAAATGTTTAAAAATTAGTTTTTTTACATAGCCCAATCTAAATGAACATCGAGCTGAACCTGAACTCGGGAAACTGTACATTGTCTGGGCCTGAAATGGACTAAGTAATGAACTTTTTTTTAAAGAATAATATTAATAAAAAAAACCTAAAAAGGTCAGAACTTCAATTAAGACTCTAAAATAAATATCCGGGAAAACTAAAAATAAACTAAAATGTTGAATCAATTCGTCATGTGATAAAAAACTGACCAACACGCTTCCTTATCTTTTCGCATTTGAAAGAAAAAATCTTTTGTCAGATCTTTCGTTTTGTTGATAACGCTTGCGGCACCAGCGGGGGAAATATCGAAGTCTAGCGTCTTCATTCCCACCGGGGTGATGAGGTCGGTGGCCCGTTCAGGCGATGTTTTATAAATTTTCTCTTTTTCCCATTATTTTTAAATATTAAGCTGAAAAAATCAATATTATCTCTCATCTTAAATTTACTCTTAAATATAAGATATTTTATCTTTTATATTTTTTTTAATAGTATAACCCAAATCGTAATTGAACATGTTAAAAAATTTTCATTCTAAGTATTTTAGTTAAAATAATACGCTAATTTAACTAATTTTCTTAATATTTATAAATTAATTAACAAAATGCCATGTAATATTTTATCGTTCTCTGAACCTATCAAATTAGGTGAACAATCCATATCATGAACTACCTCTAATTCTTAATATGAGAGTTAATTGAGTAATTTGAGTAGATTAAAGAAACTAGTTAAGTTAGTTATTTGTAATAAATAGGTTTTATTTTTCTTAAAATATTTAAGTGTATTAGCTACAACTATCATTATTACAAGTACTACCTTGAGAAAAAATAGATAAATATGATAGACAAAGTGGATTAGAGTATTGTATTTATGATCAAAATAAAAATTAAACAAACTCTTATATTAAGAATGAGAGGTAGTATAAAAAATAAATTCATGACAAAATTATAACACCATAATATGAAAGGAAGGAACAAACACAAATAAATACCATATGCTATAGATTGTCCAAAACTACATTAAAAGTTAAAAGAGAAAATCCCATATAAATCCCATTTGAATGCAAAAATTCTAAATTAGTCATTCTAACTTCATAAAGGACAAATAAGCCTTAAGGTATTAAATTGAAATTTACAAATTTTGACAAATTATCTTTATGCCCTTTCTCTCATTTCTTTTTTGTCTTCTTTCTCTCTTCATGTTGTAGAATCAGAGAGACAACTATTCTCTCTCCTTTTAGATCCTCTTCTTCTTCGAGAGATAGGCATTATAGACTTTTCATTTAAGCTAAATTAGAAAGAGCTCAGCTTTGTTGCTTCTATTTCTGATTTACTTGAAGGAAGCCATGAGAACTAGACCAGCAACTCTGGGTCATCTTCTTTAGAGAGAGAGGGATGGAAGACATGACTAAACCTTCTTCTTCCTCATCCCAGTAGCAAAGTAGTTGCCGTTATGGGCATTCCATTTTTAAGACTTGCTACTTGCAAAGTCTTCGAATAACTTGAAATGATTTTTTCACCAAAATCGCATAGACACGTGTATCTTTCCAATCATTTTTGACTACTTATATCATCTAAAACCATTAGGTGATTATGGGTTTATTGGTAAACAAGCTATTTCTTTTATAGATGATGTATAGCGAATGAGATATGTTTTGAGGCTTTAATAACAAGAAAACATTAGATGTTGGTTTAATTTTAATATTGTCATTTGAATATATATAATGCAATTATTGTCATAAGGCTCCTAAATTTTGGTAAATATCATTACTTTAATGATTAATTTTGTTGTAAGTGTAATAAATCATAAAATTTATTGTTAACATATTTATTATGATGTACTTCAAATCTATTTTCCTGATATCTACTAATTTCTCAAAACATTTACTCCCTTGCTTAATTCTCTCAAGAAGTTATACTTAGTGAAAATTGACCAAGTCAATAGTTTGAAAATGATCAAATACATTTTTCAAGTTGTCAATCACGTTACATGTCCAGTCAATTTGTCTAACTCAGCCCTCCTCAATTGCACGAAGCCTGGAAATGACTAATAACATATTGCAAAATGTGTTATGAAAATAGTCATATGCATTTCACAAGTTATTAATCATGCTACATATTTAGTAAAATTGTTTGAAAATGACTAACAATAAGTTGCAAAATGCATTATGGAGATAGTCAATTTCATTTCGCAAGTTGTCAGTCACATTACAAGTTTGGTAAAATTGTCTATAAATTGCTAATAATAAGTTGTAAAGCGCGTTATGAAAATAGTCAAATTCATGTTCAAGTTGTCTATCATGTTATATGTTTAGTAAAACTGCCTAAAAATGGCTAATAATAGGTTGCAAAATGTCTCATGAAAATGGTCAAATTCATTACTCAAATTGTTAATCATGCTACATGCTTCTCTGATCTTATTTATATGACAGAGAGAAAAGACATTTTTTAGTTCTATTTATGGCGCATTAAGAGAAATTTTTTATATGGATATATAATTTTACTTTTTATTTATTGTTGTGTTGACTTTGTTTACATGAGGTATAATATATATTAAATAGGGATAAAATTGAAAAGTTGCTAAATTTTAAATGAAAGTTAATGAGATTTAAAAAAATTTTTTGGTCTGTATGAAATATGTTGGAATTAACTTATAAATAGGATGAGAGGAGTATTTAATAAAATTGTTTTAAAATAGCTAATAACAGGTTGTAAAATATATTATGGAAATCGGTAATTTCATTTTGTAAATGGTCAATCACGTTACATGTTAGTAATTTTGTTCAACTCAATCCTATGAGTTTTGCTTAATCTGTAAATAGTTAATAAAATGTTGCAAAATGCGTTATAAAAATGATCAAATTTAATTTGAAAGTTATCAATTACTTTACAAAATCTGTTGATACTTTTCATTTTATTTCAGTGTTAGTTTAGTTTTTTTTGCCCAACTTTACAAATATCATATTCTTACCTTGTACCCATTTAGTCTTTTTCACTTGTTTACATCACTTATTTGTTTTTTAAATTTGGAGTCATTTTCCCAAGTTAAAACTTTGAAGGACGCAATTTCTTAATTCTTTTTTTTATTTTTCCAATAAGGTTGCCCTAGCCATGAACACTCTTTTCCGGTCCAAACCGTTATCACTGTTTGAATCGATTCGTTATCCTTTCGCGTTAAAATTTTTTAAAAAATCAAGTCCAGCGTTCCTCTTCTAATTGGGATCAGGTCGGCATCGAGGTGACGCTTTCTTTAGTAAGAAATTTTTAATGATTTCGCATCTTCACATACTTTTCCACAGAACACATATTTAACTAAGTCGATGAAATTAAAAAAATTAAATAAGTTAGTTAATTATAAAAAATATGACACGTTTTTTAAAACACTATAATTATCTTTTCAATATCCTTTTTTTTCCCCACTTGATTATAGTTGAAGGAGTATTATAGAAGTATTTTAAAAAAATTAATAAATATAAAAAAATGAGTCTCATATTTAGAATGAAAATCAACTCAATCAATCATTAAGTCCTATATTAAAAACTGAAAGAGTAGTAATTAAAGATCTTATAGAGTAAATTTTAGTCTCAAACTCATTATGTAAGAAGTAATTAACGGTATGTTCCCAAATTCAGAAGAACTGAAGCTTATTCAAAAGAAGAATATAGAATGATAGGATCAGGGGGGGGTGTTAGAAAGAGGCACGAATTTCATATGAATTAATTGAATCGTATTGTATAACATCACAAATCATGTAGAAATTCTAATTCAGTAAGGGATAATTGACTCAAAGCAGTGGACACCATCTAACTCCGGCGCAAACCTCGGCGAGAATCGCCGCCCTTGTTGCTTGCTCCGCCGGGCTGCGTTGACGGCGCCGCCTTGGACGAATCCGGAGACGCCCGTTCCTTCTCCGCGGAATCAACGGTGGAAGAAGGCTTCTGCTCCGGCTTGGGCCTGAGATTTCCGCCATCAATAGAGAAGCGAGATCTCTGACCGAAGGAAAACTCGGCGCAGAGAGCTCAAAAGAACTGAAGATGGACATCAACATCTTGAATCCTGGTGATAACGGAGGGAGATGAGATCGGGAGAGAGAGCAGGAAGGATTGGAGAATAGAGCGATTGAAGCAGTTAGTAACGAGAGTTTCTTGTGCGAGAAGGAAAGTTCTGGAAGGCAGAAAAAGTTTCGGAAAGAAGGAGGGAATCGAATGACTTGCTGTGGAGGGAAAGAAGGGAGAAGAGGCATATAAAGGGGAAGAACGAGGAGTCCGGGAACGAGAAGGATTAGGAAATTTCGGGAAAGAAACGACGCGGAAGGGACGTGGTGACGTGGACGAAATAACTCTGAACTACTTTCCAACTAGGAAGTTGCATTGCGTGCGGACTATTCCCAGTCAACTCTTTTTTAATTATTATTTTAAAAAGCAAAAGTAGAGGACTGCACAATATTTATATTCCCTCCGTTTCTTATTATAAGAGATAAATAACTGAAATACGTTGATAAAAAATAGTTAAAATTAGTTAAGAACAATTAATATAAAAGTATAATTTTTTTTTCAAAATGCCCTCATTAATAAGGAGAGAGAGCATGAGAGAAAACAATAAATTATTAAAAGAAAGAGAAGTGGGGGAGGGGAAAGAGAGTGTGAGTTGGAGATAATAAATATGGGTAAAATAGAAAATCAACACAAAAAATAGAGACAACTTTTAAGTGTATCTTATATATAGGAACATGCCATAAGTATCAAATGTCTCTTATAATAAGGACGGAGGGAGTACAAATTAATTTTTTATTCCTAATGCGTCAACTCTCAACCTTGTTTAAGGGGTTATTTGGTAGAAACAAAATTATAATTTTAAAAGCGTTTTTATAATATACGAAATAAATATATATAAAAAATTTGTCTTAATTTACGAAAAAACACTTTTATACTTATCCAAATATCCCCTAGTCAATTAAAGATATATTGTAATGTTGGCAAAAAAAAGGTTAAAATATATTGTGCTGATAATGTATTTTTTGTATTTTTATTAATATTATTTGATCCTTCTTTTACAAAAAAAGATAATATATTTTGTTGCCTTTAAATTTGCCTTAATTATTGATTTGGTCCCCGAATTTATTATTATTTATTGATTATTTTTTTTTTAAAAAAATCGTAATTATACACAATTATATTACATCATATATGGATCTAGGATTACGTATTTTCAACGTAAAGTTAAAGAACCCGTCACCGTGTTCATGAAGCATCTTTTAATCACACCCTTGCTTTGTTGAACCCCAAACGCCCATAAATCATAATCCCCTTCAAATCATAGAAACTAATTATATATAATTATAAAATTTTAGAACCTCGGTCGATATGAAGATTAAATTTTAGGAATAATCCTCAACTTGGGGGGAAAAAGGGTCACGTTGAGACAAAAAGAGTAGAGTAATGAGGTGGGTGGTGGTGGAGAGTTGAATGATTGGAATGCCGATTGTGGAGTCAAATTAATTAAGCAGTGAGTTGAATGAGGGGGAATGAAGAATGAAGAGCGCGCGAGGAAGAAGACTCGAGACCAAGTCCACGTGACCACGTTGATTCCCCGTTCCACACGTGCTTTGTCAGATTCAAACGCGCAATCTTCAACCTTATCCTTGTGTGGGGCATCAACTGACTTGGTGGACCCCACTTGTATCCCATTGAAATGGGTGGGTATGAGCCCACCCGCTACAGAGTGGGGGAAAACGGTGGGCTGAAAAAGGGCTACCTCGTCTCGGCCCATATGTATGCATCTTTTTTTCTAAAAAAATTACAAAAATCAACCCCCCGTTTGTGTTCAGCTGGCAACAAGGTAAGACTCTCTCTCCAAAGAAGGGGATTTGATTATGAAGGTGTCACTTTGTTGCGGCTCCAGTCGTGACCCTGGAAAAGAAGATTTGTACTATTGGGTTAGAAAAAAATGGCTTGCATGTCATACTCCCATGCCCATAGAGACAACCCAAGTGGATAAGTATTAGATTCCTGTCTTTAGATGATGGGTGAGACCAACCCTTTTCCTAAAATTTATGTACCAAAAAAATTACAAAACTCTTAGACCTTGATCTTTTTTTTTTTTGGGTATAAGATAGCCCTTAATCTTTTACATTCCTTCGGTGCTTAATATAAATCTAACTATTAATTGATCTTGGTCCTAAATAGAAAACTTATTTATC